>NW_011499859.1:700656-874900 GCF_000495115.2 Populus euphratica | reverse complement strand
AGGAGATAAAGAAGCGTAATGTTCTCCTGTGGATCAAAATGGAAAAGATTTGAGGCCTTGGCTGTACATAAGAGAAGATCTATAAAAAATAGTCTGATGATTTTACCTACATTTCTGTGAATAGTAACCAATTTGGTCATGTAGAGTGGGACAGAGTTACATTCTTTGTTTCTTTCTGAAAGCAGAAGCATTAACAAGTCATTTCCCATCGCTAATTTAGTATACAAGTGGATAAAATAAGTGAAACATGACACTCTAGCGCACTCACTACACAGAAACAAGTTGGTCACACTAGTTTTCTGGACTTGAAATAACATGCAGATTATTGCCTGGCAATTCCTTGTAAGATCAATACTTTGCCACGCTTATCTTGGCAATGAATCTTGACTCCTCTGCTATGTTCTATTTTTCAATTAAAACAAACAACCATAATTTTCATGTGAATCTCACAAGAATCCGTACAAATGATGGAACAGAGCACAGGCATTGCCCTTCACATAATATGAAAGGAAGCTACTGCAGGGCCACAAAAAAGCATTGGTAGGTCAGTAGCATAGGACCACAATGGCAATTGTTAAATCAGGATACCCACATCAGAAATATCTGTATATATAGAAATGATTCACCTTAGGTTGGTGCTGAGTCCTAATTTTCTTATCTATAGGAGACAAATCAGAGAGGAGTCTGGTCGATGATCCACTTAGAAGAAGTATTGAGCAGAACACATAAAACGCGAGGTTCCCATGATCCAAAGGACCAAATCATCATGGAATGACGTTCAGCTTTTCATTTTTGGGGACACAAATGTCAACTGGTATCCTAATTTTTTTAGGTCACAAAAGAATCCTGTCTCTCTGCATAGCAGAAATGGCTTTATGAAGATAACAAGGATGGGTTACGGATCTGATTTTTTCTATAATAGATTAAATAAAATCCCTTACATTATAGTTAACCTTTTTCTATAATAGATTAAATAAAATCCCTCACATTATAGTTAACCCAGAGGGGGGGGGGAGAGATTGTACAATAATCACAGCTTTACCTACCAGAAAAAAAATTTAAAATGATCCCCTAGAATTTCCATGTAATTGGATTTTATATTTATTTTTTCTATCCTGATAACACCTTTTATTATAAACAAAATCTCAGTGCAAAGTAACATGCACCTCCTTTATATATATGTGTGTGGGTGTGTGTGTATATATTCACCTCAATAGTCATTCAGCATTGGTCTTCCAATCCAAGCATCACCTTCCCGTTGCATGGCCATAGGGTGCTTGGTAACTAACTCATTTGCAAGTCTTTATAGCAGAATTCTCTGATATCTCCAATCTTGTCTATCTCATTTCAAGGTATCCCATCACATGCTACATAGTTGTGACCACTGTAAAGCGTAAAATATGGCTCATCAGGAGAAGGAAACAGGAGGATTGGAGTGGAGAATAACTATGGGAGATGGGTCATCAAAGAGTTTGGTCCCAGAGACAGGGCCTATCAGCAGAATTTGGATGGGGCTAAAGGGTTTGATGGCAGGATTGGTTTTGAAAGTGTGGAAGTTCTTAAACAAAGCATGGGATATAGGGGTGGATGACCCTAGAAAAGTGATCCATTGTCTAAAAGCAGGAATGGCACTCACTGTTGTCTCCCTCGTTTACTTCACGAGACCTTTGTATGAAGGTGTGGGTGGCAATGCTATGTGGGCTGTTATGACAGTCGTGGTAGTCTTTGAAAATAATGTAGGTAAGTACTCCAGATTTGTTGCAACATTAAATAATCAATGTCCAAAGCTCTGTAAAATGTCATCATCCATGGTCACTGGTCAACCACTATTTGAGGATCAAACATCACAGGAAAACAAGGAAACAATTTTTTTTTTAATGAATTATGCAATTTTCTTTAAGCCAGTGGCCCAAAAGGCTAAACCATTTTACGCTAACCTGATTATCTTGCAGGTGCAACAATATCCAAAAGTTTGAATAGAGTGATTGGAACAACTCTTGCTGGATTTCTTGCCTTTGGTGTCCATTGGGTGGCTAGTCAGTCAGGACAGAAATTTGAGCCCCTAATCATTGGAGCTTCAGTTTTCTTATTAGGTTTGCATCTAATATAATTTGAACTAACATTTTACTAGAAGTTATTTTATGAGAAAAAAAGAGGTACAATTATCTAATCAAGTGTTAATTAACCACGTTTCTCCTCAGCCTCTGCTGCAACCTTCTCCAGATTTATTCCCTCGGTGAAAGCTCGGTTTGATTATGGAGCCTTGATCTTTATCCTCACTTTCAGCTTGGTTGCTGTTTCTGGTTATCGAGTGGATAAATTATTTGCCCTGGCTCATCAAAGAATATCTACGATTATCATCGGAACTTCTTTATGCATCCTTGTAACAATGTTTATTTGCCCCATCTGGGCTGGTCAGGAGCTGCATGCTCTTATCTGTCGCAACATGGACAAACTTGCCGGCTCTTTAGATGGTAAGTGGCATACCATGCAGACCCTTATGAATGAAGATTTTCAGTTTCGCTTATCAAATCCATCGCATTTCAGGTTGTGTAGAAGAGTATTTCGATCATAATGGCGAACTTAAAGACAGCGATAAACATCCTGACAAGAAATTGCTTGGTTACAAATGTGTGCTCAATTCCAAGACCCCAGAGGAATCAATGGTACGTGACAGGACTTGCGAATAAAATCAATCGAAATATATAATAATTCTCATAATGTTTGACTGAAGTTGTGGATGACACTGTTTTTGACGCAGGCCAATTTTGCTAGATTGGAGCCTGCACATGGTCGCTTCAGCTTCAAGCATCCATGGCAACAATACCTTAAAATCGGTGCATCAATGCGCAGCTGTGCCTACTCCATTGAGGCTCTTAATAGCTGCATCGATTCAGAAAATCAGGTGACAAATTTTCTTTATACTCTCGCTTAATACTTTTTAACCCTGTGATTTTTGTCCTGACAAATTCTTTGTTTCCCTACACTACTATGTCTGAAAACAGGCCCCTGAGTTCATAAAGAAGCACATGAGCAACGTTTGCCTGAAAGTGAGCTCCACCTCTTCCTGTGTTATAAAAGAGCTGGCAAAAACTATCAAGACATTGAAAAAATCATCCTCCATAGATTTCTTAGTTGAAGAAATGAGGAGTGCAGTGCAAGATCTCCAAAACGAAATAAAATCTCTTTCAAATCTGCTTAGCCCAGCAGAACTTTTACTTCCTGGGAACAAGAAAACTGAGAAAACAACCTCCACAATACATCTCCTGGAAGTTCTTCCAGTAGTAATTTTAGCTTCTTTTCTGATAGATATTTCGTCAAGGATCCAAGATATTGTCAAAACGGTTGAAGAACTAGCTAAAGTAGCAGAATTCAAGGCTGAAGTTGATGACAAGGCCAAACAAAATCAAGCCAGTAGTAATAGAATTGTACCAAGTCAACAAAATGATGATCAGCAAACCATGAAGGCTCTTGAAAGGGTCTGAGTTTCCATATTAGTTTTTTCAAATATTTTCAGTGAGAAGAAACAATTTAGACAGGCTGGATGCACTGTAAAAATCAATGTAGCAATTGACATAAATAAATAAAAGCTCGTGAGATCACAGGACTACTTTAAATATTTCTTAATTATAGTTATGAGGTTGATGAATTGATGCCTAATGGATTCGAGATTTAAACCTTAAATGCCATGCTTGTGACTCAACGCATGAGGCAAGATCCAAGCCCAACAGCTCATGGGTCATGGAAGGCACTAGCGGATCCAAAGTGATTGCATGCATCTTCTGATTCTTAGGATGAGCTGTTCCACTTCCAAAGAGCGAGTCAATTACCCAAAATTAATTAACAAAAAACTAAAAAAGATGAGTTTTTACTGTTTACTCTTATTTTTTTTCCAACTTAATTATTTTTTTAATTTTTTAATATTAAGTTTATTGAGAATTTAAATATTTAATTTTTTTTAATTTAATTTTTACGAGGTTATCTTAGTTTTATAACCTGAACTACAAGTTTGATAAGTTAATTCAGTTGACTTATATTTTTTTTTAATTGTATTATTTTATTAATTTTATCATTTAATATTGGATCGATTGAGAATTAAGTTTCGTGAGATTATCTTTGTCTTATAACTTGAATCATAAGTTTTACATGTTAATCTGAGTTGACTCGAGTTATTTTTAATAATAACTTGAATCATAAGTTTTACATGTTAACCTGAGTTGACTCAAGTTATTTTTAATTGATTTCTCAATTTCAATTCTATCTTTCAATCTTAAATTTATTGGGTATTAAATTTCATAGTTTTTTTTTCAATTTACTTTGTATACTTGTTATTACAATTTCATAACCTAAATTACAGATTTGACAAATTAACTTGAAGTTTTTTTTCTTCATTTTTAATTGATATTTTTCTTTAATTTCATACTTTAAAAATGAGTTGATTAGGAATTAAGTTTCGTGAAATATTTTGATTTATTTTCTATGAGGATATCCTTATTATATGATCTAGATTATGAGTTTAATGGGTTAACCCGAGTTTACACGAGTTATTTTTATGAGTATTTTTTTAATTGATTTTTTTTCAAATTCATCTTTCAAAATTGAATTAATTAAAAATTATGCTTCATAATTTATTTTCATTTATTTTCTATTGAGTTGTCATAATCTCATAACCCGGATCTAAATTTGATAAACTAACCTAGGTTCACTTATGTCATTTTTTCTATATATTTTTCTATTGTAATTTTTTCAATTTTATTTTTCAAGATTGAGTTTATTAGAAATTGAGTTTTGTAATGTGTTTTGGTATATTTTTTATGAGTTACCATGATCTCATAAATCGACATCGACATCGACATGTGGATTGACAAATTAACCTGTATTAGTCTATTATATTATTTCCTTAATGTTTATATAAAAAAATTGAGTTTAAATATTTATTATTTTTTACATGATTTGAAAAAAAAAAACACTTCTACTAGAATATACATCAACAAAGCTTAAATGTTTTTTATATAAAAAAATTGATTTACTCTTACTCCAGCATAGCATGAGGCAAGGATCGATTTACTTTTTAAATGGTGTTCGAAGTCTCCACCTAGCCCAACAAGGCTGGACATAACCATGATCAAAGGCACGAGGCTGGATAAGAGGAACCCAACCACAAAAACCTTCACCAACTCTCTATAAAATCAACATTTAGCATTAAATACTTAATGCATCCTCCCGTCATAACTAGGTCCCCATAACAGTATAAAAAATGTTCAGAATATGATCCACATGATAATATAATTTCTACTCGTTAGTGCATTGTTATATTAATTAAATCTAGCATCACAATGTTTTCTCCACTTTGCCCTCATCTTTGCACAAGATAGCATGATTTATAGCTATATAAATCCATAAAATATAAGGTAAAACAGGTTCTAATTTCTCAAGCATTGAAAGTCCCCTGAGCCAAAGAGAAACTTGTTTTAGAGGTGTTCATAATTTTCAATGATTTTCTAATATGATAACCAATTGGAGGTTTCCTTAAAATTAATCTCATCACATTATAAATTCATTTTTTCACCGCAACCATGCAAGTTGGAATGAGAACTCATCTGCTAAGTTGTGTTCTTAACCTTATCATGGACTAAAGTTTATGTACGTATATATGCATGTATATAATGCCAATATTGGAGTTTAGAGGTGAAAGGCTCGTTCATCTTTCAAGTGAGTCTAAGTTCAAGATGTTCACTGTATCAAGAGGACTCTCAATTAGGTTCAAGTTATGAAACTGAAATCTCTAATATAGCTTACCCGTATTTAAACTTTGAAGATCATATAATAATCTTTAGTCATGAAGTTGATATGATGAGAGTTTTCGGAATATATTGAAGATAAAACTTGACTTTTAGGTAAAGATAAGAAAAGCCACCACATGAAAAAAAGAAAGAGAAAGCCGCCATAATATAAGTACTTTAATTTTATTAACATGTAACCTGATATAAAAAAATTAAGATATTTTTATATAAAAAATAAATAAAATTATAAAGTTTAAGATTAAATAAGCCAATATTAAATGATAAAATTAAAATAATAATTAATTAAAAAAATATTGAAGAAAAAACTCAAGCTAATATGGATTCACTCTATTAACCCATCATCTACGACATGTAACGGCAATAAAAAAAATTAATTTTTTTAAAAGAACTAAAAAAAAATAGAAGTTCAATAAATTAAAAAACTTAAAAAAAAACCTAATTCATTGAAAAAGGTCAAACCAAAGTTAATTTGACTAACCATTGACCCGAGTCAATAACTAAAAAGACCTAAAAAGTTTAAGGTTCAATCATCTAATATCAGATGATGAAAATGATTTAAAAAAAAATACTTAAAAAGGAAACAAAGTTAAATTGAATTAATATTTGAAATTAATGATCTAGATTATGAGATTGAGATGATCTTATAGAAGGCAAAAACAAAAAAAAATCTCAAAGCAAAATTCTCAATAATAAAAAATTAAAAAAGAAAACATATAACAATCAAAACAATGAGGACTAAATCAAGTATAAAAACTACTGAAAGAAAATAATAAGAAATTAAATAAAAAAAAGATAAACAAAAAGACAATCAAAAAAATGATGACCAAGATTGGTCAATAAGATAAAATAAAATAAAATAAAATATTGAGAGACATAATTGAATAAATAAATAAATCAAGAAAAATATCAAAACAATATTAATAAAGAAAACGAGGACCATATTTGATATAAAATTAAATAAAAACAAATAAGAAGGGATGTAATTAAAAAAAAAAACAAATCAAGACCAATAAAAAAAACAAGAACCATGATTGAAAGAAAAACATAAATAAAAGAACAACTCTATATTTTGGTTGATCCAACAAGAAGAGAAGGAAGAAAAGAAAATGAGGATAAAAAAAATCTCATCATAACTAAACTACAATGTATATCACTACATATACTATTTCATTAGCTGTGTTGCCATTATAAGTATCAAAGGACATGGTGTTCGGACATGGTGTTCGATGTTTTTGGCTATCAAATGTTGCACGTGTTGCTAGAAAAGCATGAACAACGTAATTTTTTTTCTTTTTTTAATTTTTTTTTTAAGATTTATTTGTTCATAATTCAAATAGATTATAACAAGATAATCATTATGAAAAGACTCAAATACTCATACATGTTTTTTTTTTTAATTTTTTTTACTTGAAGAGCAATCAAATCTTTCCTTATTTGAAAAAAGATAAAAGGAAAAAAATTGCTCTTAACTTGTTGCTTTTAAAAATATTTATATTATTTAACAGTGTAAAAATAATAATAAAGCATTATAATACCAATCAATTTTATACCAATAAATTTTATATAAGATATCATTTGATTTTTAAAAATAGGTCATTTGGTTTTTGATATAAAGGGGAAAGACATTATTACAATGTACAATGCAACGAGTCTAAACAATAATGAGGTTTTGAGTGTGTTTTTTTTTTTAATTTGATGGATGTGTATTTGTAGGCCCAATCAAATAACGGACCCTGTCCATCTCAGCCCTCCTCTTTTCGTTGGGAAAATCTATGGGTATTTTCTTTACAACAAAAACAAAGGAGGGCCAACTACAGCCTCACACTAGCCCACTCATAAATGGGCTCAGATCCATTTCTGAACAATTTCAAATTAACCGTGAAACCCCAGAGATCCAAAACTCTCTCTCTCTCTCTCTGAAAAAAAATAAAAATAAAAAATCCCATAGTTTTCTAGGGGTTTCCATTAAAATGGACAGCCTCCCCCTCCCCCCCTCTCTCGGTTTTATTTTGATTTTGTGCTAATAATTATAATTAAAAATGGAAGACACAATCCTTACCTCAGAGAAACCCTCAAATCCTTCCCCTCTCGATCCTCCTTCTCGCTTCATATGCCACGTGTACGTTCTTAATCTCTTAGATCTCTCGTCCAGTCACTGTGATGAAGTTGTTTATTATTCTAACTTAATTTCTGACTGTGTAGGTGCCAGAAACAGTTTTCACAGTACACGTGTCCTCGATGCAATTCTCGCTATTGTTCTCTTCACTGCTATAAGGTAAAATAACAATGTGAGTAATGATTGGGTTTTTTTTTTTTTTTTTTTAATTTTGGTTTTGTCGCGGTGTGTGCAGTCGCATAGTGAGAGGTGCACAGAGTCGTTTATGAGAGAAAATGTGATGGAAGAGATGAAGCTGATGCAATCGGATGAGCAAACGAAGCGGAAAATGCTTGATATTCTGAAACGGTTTCATTCTGAGGAGCAAGAGGGAATGGATGATAGCATGGATGACGACGACGACGATCATGAGGATGGTAATTTTCAATTAATTATGATGATATCTGGAAAAAGTTTTTTTTTTATTGTTATTATTATTGAGAATTGTGTTGGTGGAGAACTTTGAAAAATGCGACAATTTCGGTTTCTTGTGTTGGTGGAGAACTTTGAAAAATGCGACAGTTTCAGTTTGTTGTAATGCTAGCTTTAGTTTTGGAATTTAGAAATTGATTGGTGAATGAGGTTAATTTTTGGTCGTGAAGGAAGGGGTTGCGTAAAGTGGCATTTATATATAATTTATTCAAGTCCTGGAAGTATGGTATGGTTATAACTCAAACTTTATTCATATTTTTGTCTAATTTTGCAATGCATACTCTGAAGTTAGTGAATTGGATTGTAAGGAAATCTGTTTATTTTGGGTTCTTGCTACTGAGATCCTTGTGGCATTCTACTGCTAAAAGGGCGAATTTAGTAGTTTTTTCTTTCTCTCATGCAATTGTTTTTTAGTGAAATAAGATTGTAAAATCTTGAGGACTGGTTTGTGCATAACTAGTGCGATGTTTTGAAATGTTATAATTAGTTATGGAAGGGCTTTGACCTGCTTTTGCTCATATTTTATTTGTTGACAGATTCTGTTCTTTCTGAGGAGACTGTTCAGAAGGTGTTGTCTGGTGTGTTTTTCTGTATTTTCTATTTTTTTCTTGTAAATTTTTTTATGTCTTCTCATTTGTTCTTCTTTGCCTGTCATTCAGTACTTCAGATATGTTCATTTCCATTTAAACTGAATTTTCTCTCTCATTAGGTTGTAATTAGAGTGTTATTTAATGGTGTGTTCTGATGCTTTAACTTTAGAAGCTAATGGAAGTGATGTATTGTTTCTCATTGCAGGTGGTCCAATCAATTATGATGATTTATCAGCAGAAGAGAAGAAACGTTTCCAAAGAGCTGTGGCATCTGGAGAACTCAGCAAGTTGATCGAAGCATGGGATCCATGGTGGTTGAAGTCTTCTTCTAGAACCATCTCTCTTAGCAAGGAAGGAACCAGACTTATCCACCCACTTGCCAAAGAGGAAGCGTTGTCATCGCGTCAAGATGATGGTGCAGGTGACCAACCCAGTGAGATTCCTCCTGGCCCTGATGCTCCATTACCTCCTGTAAGGAAGCTTATTTCTAGAGAGCCATCACCCTTCTTAGCCGTTCACTTGGTTGACATTATATATAGCTACTGCTTCACACTACGCCTCTACAATGGAGATTGGCAGTCAGATGCCATTGGGTCAGCAACAGTGGTATTGAATGTCTCCTCTGTCTTAGGTCAAGCCGGCCAGCCCGAAACCGTCCTGGAAGCTCTGTCATATTGCTTGGAGAGAACTTGCTCTCCAGAGTATAGAAACATGGGTGGATTGCAATTTGGATTGGGTCTTGTTGAAGATGTATTACACATTCTGTCACTTGGTGGCCCTGCTTTAATCTGCTTGCTCTGTGATCTACATAGGATGGTTCAGGCTGGAGAGGAGGAGCTGAAAGCTGAGAAAAAGAGAAAGTCGAAGACAGAAATCAAGAGTAAGCTGAAGCTTGCGGAGAAGAAGGTCTATTTCATAATGTGTTGGGTGCATGAGCAGCCAGGGGAAGCCTGGTCCTCGCTAGCTGCCATCGTAAGGGCAGAAAAAAGTTCAGCTTTGGATTGTAGAGCAGGTAAAAATCTCCAGATAGCAGAACTTAAAACTGAATCCAAGGGAAAGGTTTTGGTAGAGGAATTGTAACGAGTTGGTGATTATTGTATGATCTGGACATGTAAAAACCCTTGTATATTTAAAACTATGGAAGAGGTTTTTGAACGAACGAAGTGAAATGATTTCGCTGATAGTTGGATACGCAGTTGTTTTTCTGGAATTGATCTCCGAGCAGACCTGGCAGTAAACATCAATTGCTTTTCTGGCTGGCTGTCAACCTCTCAGCTGCAGCTCGGGCTTCGGAGCTCATTGGCATATTTTCGCTGCTACTTTATGTTCTCTCTTCATTATGGATTTCGCGACAATATCCGTCTACAGCCACAAGGAATCCCTGTGAGTGAGTTGGGACATCGTTCACCCTGTGGGACCTACAAACATGTGAGTTACACGGTGGCCGAAAACCAAGAAGTCCCATCCATAATTCCTTTCAGATTTCCCAAACTGGTGGCTCATGAATAAAACGTCATCGCTTTCTCAGCTCTCACCTTTCGTCGCCTGGTCAAGAAAGAATTCAATGCGCTTGCACAATCATTAATTATCCACTAAATAAGGGCGTGTTTTTCGGGGCATTCAAAATATTATTTCTCTGAAAAATTGTATATAAAAAATGAATTTTTTAAAATTAAAAAAATATTTTTTAATATATTTTTAAATTAAAAAACATTTTAAAATGTAATTATTATCACATTTTAAAACAGCCCGAAAAAGTGGATCTATTTTTTGCTTATTGTAATTCAAAAGGCAACCATGTCCATAATATACCGTAAAAACAAAACTTAAAAAGAAAATTAAAGAGAAGGGCTTCTTAATGTATATTTTTTATGATATTATTTATTAGAATAGTGGTTTTATATATTTTATTTATTTATTAATTATATTTTTAATTTTCAATATTAAATTTTATAATTTTATAAAATTATTCCAAATTCATAATACGGAAAACTTCATGAATACATAACGAACGCTCGCACGCTCGCCAATCTTCCTTGTCGGTCATCGCCATAAACCTCCGAGTTAAAAACAACTGTTCCTCTTTCCTTCCATTCCCATTTCTCCCCAAAAAAGATTAAAACTTCCTCCAGAAAACTCTGAAATAAAAAATCAGAGTGAAAGAAAGCTACAGTAATTCAATAATGGTTGATGTAGCAGATAAATTAGCGTACTTTCAAGCAATTACAGGCCTTGAAGATCCCGATTTATGCACCCAGATCCTCCAAGCCCATAATTGGGACCTCGAACTCGCCATCTCCTCTTTCACCTCTAATCACAATAATGACCCCCTTTCTTACTCATCCACCGCCACCGCCACCGCCACCACATCCACCGTCGTCGAACCACCCATTTCATCCATTCATCGTTCCGATTCCACCGCCATCGCTCCCGTGGCTGCTCCTCTTCCTGGTTTGGGCTGGAAAATTATCACTTTACCAATCTCAATCATTTCCGGTAGTTTACGGTTAGTTTCTGGTGCTGTTGGGTTAGGATTTTGGGCTGCTGGTAGTGTTTTCTCTTATTCATTAGGTTTTTTTGGGTTTGGCTCAAATTCGGGCCGGGGTGGGGATTCTTCGGCCCAATTGGTAACTGTTTCCGCCGCGTCGAGAGAAGCCTTGGAGTTTATTGCTCAATTTGAGAGGGATTATGGTGGTTCTGGTTCTTCTAGTAGGCCGAATTTTGTTGGTGAAGGATTTATGGATGCGTTGACGAGGTCGAGGAATAGTTTTAAGTTGTTGTTTGTGTATTTGCATTCCCCGGATCATCCTGATACGCCGGCGTTTTGTGAGGGGACGTTGTGTTCGGAGGTTTTTAGCGCATTTGTTAATGAGAATTTTGTTGCGTGGGGTGGGAGTCTTAGAGGGAGTGAGGGATTTAAGATGAGTAATAGTCTGAAGGCTTCAAGGTTTCCGTTTTGTGCTGTTGTTATGCCTGCTACAAATCAGAGGATTGCGTTGCTTCAACAGGTAATTCTTTTGGGTGTGTGGTGATTTAATTTGAGATGTTGAATGATTTTGATGAGCTATATGCACTCCTATTTTGATTATGGTTGTTGTTGTTGAATTGATTATTGAAAGAGGGAAATTAGGATTAGCAGGGATAGATTTGGCTAGGCAAATTATGAAGTAGATGGTTGTGTTTGTTGGGGGAAGGGATAGTACCTTGTTTCAACTCTGCACGGGAAAGTGTTAAAAGGTTATTGAATTTGGCATTGGGCCATCAGAGATATGAAGCTTTGGTAAATATAGTTACTTCATTGAAACCTCGGTATTATTCAATAGGGTTGATTTATTTTTTTCTGTATAGTTTCTGGGGTTCTTGATGTTGTCGGATTTACGGTGTCTTACTCTCTTGTTTTCTATCCTACTTGTAGATTTCATTTTGTATGTTCCTTGTGATGGTAGGTCTGTGTGCATCTTTTCATGAAAATTCTTTTTTCCATGGAATGCAATTAATGCACTCTCCACCTCCCATATCGAGCTTTTTCAACATTTGTTGCAATAGCATGGGTTTATCCCACCCTTTTACACATGCACCAAAGTTTCCATATCTTTTTCATTTTCAAATATAGCTCAATTTTCCTTCAAAAACACTCTGGTCTGGGTGATGAGCCTTTAATGACTTGTTTGTCATCTTTGTCAACTGCTAAAGCATTTAATTGAATATTTAGGTATTACTCAATTCATGAGTTGGCTGGAATTTAGTTTGGAGGTTTCTGGGTCTTAAATAGACCCAACCTGTTTAATTGCGTTGTTGCTTAGTAGCTTTTTGCTTACAATTATGTGCATCTTTCTCTTGATCTAGGTTGAGGGTCCAAAATCTCCTGAAGAAATGCTCATGATACTACAGAGAGTTCTTGAAGAAAGTGCCCCTGTTCTTGTTGCAGCAAGACTTGAAGCGGAGGAGAGAACAACAAACATGCGTTTGAGGGAGGAGCAAGATGCTGCATACAGAGCAGCACTTGAAGCCGATCAAGTATGCCTTCCTTCTTTTTTTTTCTTTTTTTACTGGAGCATTTAGTTTATATCATGTTGGTACTGTTGGCCAGATGTGATGGTCCTTTTCTTTTTGCATGGTGGTGATGATTTTCTATTTGCCTTTGTATTCTTTTTTCTTTTATGCTTTCAGGCTAGGGAACGACAACTGAGAGAAGAACAAGAACGTCTGGAAAGGGAGGCTGCTGAGGCAGAGAGAAAGCGCAAGGAGGAAGAAGAGGCTCAGGAGAGAGCAACACGTGAGGCTGCAGAAAAAGAGGCGGCTCTGGCAAGAATGCGGCAGGAGAAAGCCTTGTTGCTTGGTGCTGAACCCGAAAAGGGACCTAATGTTACACAAGTAACGTGTCTTATTTTATTTATTGCTCTTTTAATGATTCTGTTATCTGTAATCTTTTATTGTTTAGGAATTCAGGATGATTACTCAATTTTCTGTACTACAAGCGTTGGTACTTTATTCTAGCCTTGACTTGGTTTCATAAGTGTGTTTTTTTCTTCTGTTTGTTTTTTTTTTTGGTATGTCGTTTAGCTTTTGATCTATTGGACTTCCTAGCCCTTATAGTGTCTTTATGAATAGTTGTCATGTGAATCTTTTGGAACTAATCTACTACAAATGTAACTTTGTTAATCAGGTTTTGGTTCGATTTCCAACTGGAGAACGCAAAGAGAGGAGATTCCACAGTACAGCCACTATCCAGTCCCTGTACGATTATGTTGATTCTTTGGGTTGCTTAGATGTCGAGAATTACAGTCTTGTCTCGAACTTCCCCCGAGTTGTCTATGGTACAGATAAACTCTCTCTATCTTTAAAAGAAGCAGGTTTGCACCCTCAAGCCAGCCTTTTTGTGGAGCTGAACTAGAGCAATGTAATTCCAAGTTGAGCTATCAAGAGTAGTCAGAAGCAGGACCATCAAGTAGGATACTTTGTTGTATTTCTCTTTCCAAATTCAACTTGATTGGCAATGATAGTCGTAGAAGATAGCTACTTTGGTCTCTTTGTGATGTTCTATTTTCTTTCAATTGCAAATGTCAATCAAACAAATGGAATCAAGGTGGAAAGGAGGGTTGAAATAATGATATTGATTTTGCACGTATCTCGATATGGAATTTCTAGTAGCTTATCGACATTGGTTGCAAGACTTGTGAAATGCATGCTGTTTTACTTGGGAAACCCGTTTCAGGAATTGACTTGAATTATAAACTGAGAGCACCATGTTCATGCTTGAGACTACTAAATGTCCTAGAGTCCTAGACCTTGGCACAATAATTCTCTGTTTAATGTTTAGATTATTTGAGAAATTACTAAGCCAGTCATGTGGCTGCCTCCGTAGCAGTTTTTACGGTTGTGTTTCTGACCTTGCGGGTTGGCTTCTGTTAACTAACAGTTGCTGGTTTCTGTGAACTGTAGTTTTTGACTTGCTGCTAATGGACATTGCCTTTGTCTCCCCTTTCTATGAGATTCTCAAGCTTGTATGTTTGATAGTTTCGGAAACGGACATCAACCTGTTTTAATTTTTTGCAACTCTCTCTTTAACAGTAGCACTAGTTTATTTTATAAAGATTTAAATATTTAGAGATTATCTTTAATTCCTTTCCATTGTCAAGATTGTAACCTTAAAGCATGAAAACCCTAGTTCTATCCATGTTATTCTCTGTGTCATTCCACCCCGTGACCCATGACGGATTGCAGGTCAACTGACTAGCTGATACTATAGGAAAGAATAAATGTTCGATAGTCCAGCTGATATCTTTTGTCTTCAATGTTAATCTAGCTGATATCTTCTGTCTTCAATGCAATCCAGAGAATAACATTCCACATAACCTAGTAATTGCAAGCTCAAATGTCCTGATATGGCCTTCTCCATCCTTACAGAGACAATGCAGATAAGCCTGCAAAGTGCAAATTGTAAGGTGACCTTGTTTCACTGGAAGCCTCTGGTGACAAGCAAATAGGTTTTTGACCAACATGTTTTATACATTTATGATATTATAACAAACAAACGATCACAGTCATCGGCTGGAAATATTTATATGCCAATAAAAGCATGGCAAATAGTTAAAAAGATTTCTAATTAAAATTTACCTAACTAATATAATCCATCCAACATCAGTATTTTTAAATACTAAAATATTAATTAAATTAAAAATTCTAATCTAACTATAAAAAATATTCCAAATACAATAAGATAAAAAAAGATGATTTCATATGGTAACTTTCATCTCTTATTTAAAGACTTCCATGATTTTTCATCATCATCATAAAATTTCAAATTAATATGGAACAAGTTTTTTCTATTAAAATTTCAGTTCAATTTAATAGTTATATTAAAAATTATACTTGATTTATCAAACTGCTTTTTAGATTCTTCTTAAACCTTTTAAAACCATTATAACCTTAATTATTAATAAAATAATATAATGAACATTGCTATGCTAAGAATATTGAAGAAATTTGCCCATGTTATTCCCTTATGCTTTTGAAAAACATACCCTCGTTATCTGTTAAGAATTAAACTTTTCCACTTTACAGTTTAATTTATAATGCTTACATGCTAAAGAAAAATTCATATTTAATATCATATTTTTTATTCCTATAAAGTTCACTTTTAGTTCCTTTTCACATCCTTCTAGTCCAAACTTCACATCATCATCATTTATTATTTCTAATACTTCAAACTTTGAATATGAAAAAACTTTATGACATATCTTTTATAATATTTTTAGAAGAATTGTTAGAAATCACTATGTCCTCCACCATGTTAATGTTTATAAGATCTTCATCCATGACTTAAAATTCATCGTTTTACATTATCTTCTTCAACTTAAAATAAAAAAACTAAATTTATTTGTCAACACCTTTTTTGGCCACTTTATCTTTAACATGATTAGATGATTTTTAAAATCTGCTTTCATCAAATTCATCCACATAAAGAAATGATTGTCTAGGTGAAATCTAGGAATAGATATAGGGTAAGGTTGGCTTAGAGTTAAGTCTTCAAGTACACTTCTATTCTTTTTATGATTCTTATTTGCATCACCATTAGCCGATTTAAACTTGCTATATCTTGCTCCAATTAATCTATTATTTTTTCATGAGATTGCTCCAAAATAAATTAAAATTATTTCAAGCATCGACAAAAACCAGAAACACTATTTATTTCAACTAAATGAGGATAAGTAATTAGTTCATAAGATAGCACCAAACGATTTAGTTTGCTCCTAAGCTAGTATAGTGTCTTAGAGGGTTTTTACTCCTATATCACATGATGGGGTGCTACCGTCTTCCTACATCACTGTAGTGTACGACGTGAATAGAAGTTAAAATTCTCAAAATTCTAAGATTATAAATCTAAGTTGTAAAGAAATTTAGAGAAAAATAATTAGTATTTTATAAAATCTAAATAATAGTTATAATATGAATATTTTTAAAATAAATTAGACATCCTATTTTTATATGAAATGATCTATAATTAAAAGTTACCTCATAAAATTCATTTAGCATTAGAATTCCTAAATAATAAAATAGTATTTAAATTAAAATTCCTAAATATCTAAATATAAAAGTTAAATAAAAAAAATCTCACATGGTAGTTTCCAAGTATTATTTGAAGTTCTTTCAAATCTCGCATAGTAGTCATGCATGAAGGATATATATTTAATCTGTCCAGTCTAGTTAATCTCAACTTTAAGAATAACTATAACTTATGTAAAAAGGGCAAGCGATTGGGCCTGGTGGCCTAACCCATACACATACAACATGCCATGCATTCGGCTTGTCAAAATATGCTACGCGCGTGGTCCATTATATTTTTTTTGGTGGAGCCAAGGGGCAGACAGCATGTCAACCCCCCACCCCCAAACATTAGACGACGCGTCATTTAATTTTCCAGAAACCTACCACTGGTATCTCCCATCTTCTCGAAAGCGCCAGTTCTAGCAGTTTCTTTTAGATCGAGAGAAGAGAATTGTGAGAAGAATATCATCAGGAAGCTGGCAACTGATGTAGTCATTGTGATTAACACGAGCAGTCCTCCTGATAAGAATCTTCCTTCTCTCGGTAATGGTTACATTCTTCTTAGGAACAGCTCTAAGATCAGGCAATTGTCTTACCTTCTTTGCTTAAGAATTAGTATTCTGTAATGGTGGAGATTAATAGGTTCGTCTTTTCCCTTTCCAAATTAGATGGGACGCGCCATGCTTTCTCTGTTGCTTTCTTGACGAGCAGTGATTCAGAAAACTGAACAAGATTAGCTAAGCTTATTTGGAGCTAAAGAGAAGGAAATACATCCATCGTTTTCATTTTGTCGACTCATAATTTCACCCCAGGACTAACGAATGTCCTTTGGCGAGACTCTGAGAAATTGCTGGTTTTTTTTTTTTCGTGCGGCTTCATGCTTAACTATTTTTGTGTCTTTTGTTGACGTGGCGCCTAATTTGACAAACACACTATCTTCTTCTATTTGCCCAAGTGAGATCTTTTCTTTTGAATGATTGAAAATAGGGTAACATAAAATACTTTTTTATTGAAAAATGAATTATTTTTCTTTGTTGGATGTATTAAATTGTTTTTTTCTGAGAAAAATTGTATTATTTTAATAAAATAATAAGGATAATAATGATAATAATAGTTATGATAAAAATACTAATTAATAATATTAGTTATAATAAAAAAAATAATGATTGTTTTAATAACAAATTAATAATGGTGGCAATAACAATTATAATAATGATTCTTATTGTTATATTTGTATTATTGATAAAATGATGATGATTATTATTTTTATAGTAACTGTGACATTGAGTTATAATGAAATGATTATAAAATAATAATCATATTAATAATAAAATAATAATTATAATTAAGATTAATTTTGATTGACGATATTAATTATAATGTTATTGTTGTTGTAATTGTGATAAAAAGTTATAGTAAAATAGTGTTATTGTTGTAATTGTGATAAAAATTTACAGTGAAATAGTGATAAGATAATAGTAATTGTTGTAATGTTGGTTAGTATAATGAGTTGATATTTTTATTATAAAAAAATAATTAAAAATTATTTTTTAATTTAATTTTTAGCATTTGTTTAAGAATATTTTGTATTGTTAAGAATTATTGAAATGTAATCTAAGATGTATAACATAAATGGATTGGTTAAATATAATGTTTTATATTATTCAAATATCATAACCTTCTTGGATTAAGGTTATGATGAGGTAAATTTTTTTCTTTTTTTTTTTTATACTAAAAATGCTTATTATTATTATTATCATCAAATTGTTATTTTATGACTCCTCATCTCCTCACTTTAACAAAGACCTCTAAGTTCTAATACTGGAACACAGGCCAACTTGGCCTCTATTTCCTCATCTCCATCCTTCTTTATCTCGTGAGGGAAAAAAAATAAATTCCAGAATTCCCTTTTCCTTTCTAAGTAAATAAATAAAAGGAAAAGGAAAACCACAGGGGAAATCCTCAGATTAGTCCCCCAACTACTTATTGTATCTATTAAGTCCTCTATCTGTCTACCTTTCTTCAATTGGATGCTTCAGTGAAAACAGTTCAAGACTTACTTACACCTATTATTAGAAGAGTTTTCTAACGAGATCTAGTTCTCCTGAGCATTACATGGTGAATGAGGTTTTTTGTGTTTAAGGCTGTTTGGTCACTGGGATAGTTTCATAACAAATGAATAACACGTGAATTTCTCTCTCTCAATTATTGTAACATAAGGATCTGATTGAATAAAGGTGGATAGATGGAGGACTTAAGTGATAAACTTCGCAGTTACAGACTCTATATATATATATGAAGGATTGATTTAGGTTTGCCCAAATCCAAATCAAAATCCCCCGTGAATTCAAACACCTTAATCCCACGCCCCCTCATCATAGTGATATACACGCGCCCCTCTCTCGATAAATTCTTTCCCCAAATTGGACTAATTAGGGTTTCTCTTCTCTAAAAGAATTAGGGTTTCTTCAAGCTCTAACCAAGAGAGATAATTGAAAAACAAAATATGCATGCAGTAGAAATATGGTGGATCTAGGTCATGTATGATGAGGAAATCGATTCGAAATCGCAAGGAATTGGAATCACGAGAGCAATCTGATATGTCTTTCATATTCGGATTCCGATTCCAATTCCTCTCTCCATTCGATTCCTATTCGATTGCTTGTGAAGCTTTCTCTGAAAAAAGTTTCTTCTCTTCAATTCTCCTTCCATCCAATTAAGCTGATTTGATAATTTTTCTTTTGTTCATAAAGTCAATTTCTTTTCTTTTCTTTTTTGCGTCGGTTTGGTGGATTTCGTGTGTTTTCTGTTGATATGGATTTCGGTTGTTTAAGTGAAGATGGTGGTGGTGTATTCGCAGAGAAAGATCCGACCGGTCGGTACATTCGGGTGTGAATTCTTGTGCTTGAAATTTTCATTTTCAATAACTAGGGCTTTTTGGCAAGGCATTTTTTTTTTATTCTCAAATTAGCTGAATTTAGGTGTTTTAGCAGTGTTGCGGCTAAATTGATATTTAAGTTATGAATATGGCATTTTAGTTACAGATTTTGATGCTAAATTGATAGGTTTTGCTGTACTTTCTTATGTATCAGCATCAAACGAAATTAGAAGTTGTTGAAAATTGAGTTATTTTCCTGCTATATCTGATATTAATTTCTATTTTGTTTTTGCTGCTTCAGAATGATGAATTTCTGGGGAAAGGAGCATTCAAGACTGTGTATGGCTCTTAAATCTATATCTTTTAGTTTCCTTGTCGATCATGTACTTTATGAAGATCATGTACTTATGAAGTTTTTATGAAGAACCTGTGGTAATTTTTGACATTTTCGTTCTCTGGTTTGGATTTTTTTTGTTATTATGGGCAGATATAAGGCATTTGATGAAGTTGATGGGATTGAAGTGGCTTGGAACCAAGTGAATATAGAGGATGTCTTGCAATCATCACAGCAGCTTGAGAGATTGTATTCAGAGGTTCATCTGCTGAAGTCTTTGAAACACGAAAATATCATCAAGTTTTATAGCTCTTGGGTGGATGATAAGAATAAGACTATAAACATCATCACAGAGTTATTCACTTCTGGGAGTATGAGGCAGTGAGTTTCATTCGCTATATCTGATTTTTATGTTCTACGTTTCATTTGTCTTCCAAGTTTGTTTGTGTAATTTGTTGTTATTTTGGGATCTAGGTTTCGAAAGAAGCATAAGGCTGTTGACATGAAAGCCATCAAAAACTGGGCAAGGCAAATCCTTCGAGGCTTACACTATTTACACACTCACAGTCCTCCTATCATTCATCGTGATTTGAAATGTGACAATATATTTGTTAATGGAAACACTGGAGAAGTTAAGATTGGAGATCTTGGATTAGCAATTGTCATGCAACAGCCCATTGCACGAAGCGTCATAGGTAACAGCTTCAGTTTCTGAACCATTATGACTTTGGTCGAACCTCTATGCATTGGAACTCTGTAATTCATTCTTTATTCTGCAGGTACACCTGAATTCATGGCTCCTGAGCTCTATGAAGAGGAATACAATGAGCTTGTTGACATTTATTCTTTTGGCATGTGCATGTTGGAGATGGTTACTTGTGAATACCCATATAGTGAATGCAAAAATCCTGCGCAGATATACAAGAAGGTCTCCTCGGTGAGTTTAAGTCCATTTTCTGCATTTGATTTTCTTTGAATTTACATACAAGTGCTCATGTAGTCATCATTCTTAACTTCTATTGCAGGGCATAAAGCCTGCTTCCCTCAGTAAGGTGAGTGACCACCAGGTTAAGATGTTCATAGAGAAGTGTTTAGTTCCAGCATCTACAAGATTGCCTGCAATAGAGCTCTTGAAAGATCCATTCCTAGCAACTGAAAATTCAAAGGAACTTGTTTCTAGTTTGTTACAGTTACCAAATCTTATTTCCAGACAAGTCCACTTGCCGCAATCAGAATCCCATCTCATGGACATTGACTGCAAGAAACTTTCAGTGGGCTCTTGTACAAAAAGCATCAATGAATCTCCACAGTTTTCAACTCTAGAACTCAGTAGCTTCACTGAGAATAATGAATTCAGATTGAGGGGGGTGAAAAACAATGATAATACAGTTTCATTGACTCTGCGCATTGCTGATCCATGCGGTGAGAATTGACGTTGTACAAACTAACATTTATCTTTTTTATTTCTTCTTTTCAATTGTGGTCTAAATAATGTCGTTGCTGTAACAGGTCGAGCAAGGAATATCCATTTTACCTTTTATCTTGATTCGGATACTGCGGTTTTGATTGCTGAGGAGATGGTTGAACAACTTGATTTGTTAACTGAAGATGTGGCTGTCATTGCTGAGTTGATTGATAACTTGATAGTGAAGCTCGTTCCTAGCTGGAATACTTCATCAAGTGTACGAGATGGCTCTTCTGAACTAGAAAACCATTCAACTTCTGAGGCAGTGAAAAAACCTGATTTCTTACCATTGACTAACATGACAGATCTTGAGACCCAACAATCTGTCAATTCAGACATGTCTGCTGAATATAATATGGCTATTGCCTCTGATTGCGGTACTAACAAGTCTTTGGGATCCTCTGATTGTTGTCTTCAATCAAATATGTATGATTTGGAGTTTGGGATGCTTGAAGATGGTATATCAAAACATAACAAATCTGCCAGAAATTCCAATGACTCCTATATCGGTTCATTCTC
This sequence comes from Populus euphratica, assembly GCF_000495115.2. Classification (NCBI taxonomy): domain Eukaryota; kingdom Viridiplantae; phylum Streptophyta; class Magnoliopsida; order Malpighiales; family Salicaceae; genus Populus; species Populus euphratica. The sequence continues at coordinate 853,175 of NW_011499859.1, read as the reverse complement.
TGGGATGTCAAGAAACGCAAGTATGTCTAGCATTTGTTCTCTGTCCTTGGCAGACAAAGATGGTTCTGAACTAAAGCATGAGCTTGATTCAATTGATTCACATTATAATCAGTGTCTCCAAGAACTCACGAAGATGAGGGAAGAAGCCATAGAAAATGCCAAGAAAAGGGGGATCACAAAGAAGATATCCGTTATGTGATGATTAGACACACATTTAGATTTTATTTTTCTTTTTACTTCTGCTATGGTGGTTGCGTTTCATATTGTGACTGGGGTGTGGTTCCTGTTTTTTGGCAGATCCGATTTGTTCGTCTTGGCTGATTGTTGATCATTCAATTTAACTTTGATCATTTGTTTGTTTTTTTGTATATAGAGAATTGGGGTACTAAGTTGAATTCATTGATTAATGGCATGAGCTCATTCATTTCTTTGATTTATTGTCTTTCGTTGTCATTTATAGCAGCCTAGGTGTTTGAATCGTCTGCAGATCGGTGCATAATCCAGGGAATTTGTAGCAAAACCTGTTGAAGTGATCAAATTACGTTAGAATTGAACAAACAAAATGGTCTAACTAAGTCCGAGTAAGATCTCAATGATAATTATTTTGCTTAATTCTTTTTGCGTACCATTAACGAAAAAATGAAAAGGGGTAGTATTTACGGTAGAGTAGGACATAAAACAGTGTGTATATTGTAACAATGTAATTATATTTTGTTGGGTATTACTATCCTTTACAAGGGGTTCATTGGAGATTAACAAATTGACAAGGGAAAATTGGTATGCAGGTATTTTTTGAGGGTAGTGAGATGGCTTTTTTACTCTTTCTTTTTTTCTAAAAAAAAAAAGCCTTTCATAGATGATTTTTTCATTTCAATTTTTATAAACAGTGAATTGATGAATCTACATTTAAAAGCAAAAATAATTATATATAAACTGGCATGCATAGACATTTTATTTTTATTTTCATGAGATTTATTCGGTTATAATCAATTTAGCATAGAGAAAATTAAATCTTTTAATAAATACATAATATTATTTAAATAAATAAAAAAAAGTGCTTTGCAGATACTATAATTTTCCGATGGCATGTGCGGTGGTATTGGGTGACCAAATAATGGCTTCAAAGGAGGTGACAGAACCCTCTTAGCAGCCCTTTATGCTTAGACAACCTGTGTGACTTCATTATTTTTTATTTGACATGATAATTATTTTTTTTCTCTTCTTTAAAATCATGATGACCCGCCAAATTTTCAAGATTCTCTTCAGTTAGTTTTTCCTTCAAATTTAGTTTATGTTATATTAGTTAGTATTTGTTTTATTTTAAATAATTTATAAAATTATAAAAAAATTTCATTTCATTTTCCTTGAATTTTTTCATTTAACAAATTTAATCTTTATTATTTTTGGTTCGACATAAAAAAATATTTTTTATTTCTCTACTCTTTGAAAATCATGATGACCCTCCAGGTCTTCAAGGTGCCCTTCAATTTTTTTTTATATGGATTTAGTTGATGTTTTATTGGTTAGTATTTATTTTATTTTAAATAATTTATAAAATTATAAAAAAAATTGATTTTATTTTTTTTTATTGTTATTTTTTAATTTGAGATAAATTTAAAATTTATTTTTTTTACAATTTCATCCTTTTTAGTTTTTTCTCCTATTAGATTTAATTTTTATTCTTTTAATTATTATTTTATTTTACTTTAGTAGATTTTTTAGATTGATATTTTTCTTGATTTCACACTTCAAATTAAATTTCTTGATTGTGTTTGGATATAGAATTTCACATGTTATAAAATTAAAAAATTAATTTGGGTTTAGAATACTCATTCACATTTGTTTGGTTGCTTCCAGTTTTCAAGGAAATATCAAATGACTAAATTATTTTTAAAAGCAAAAAAATCTTTAACCGACATTCCAGAGCACTTTTATTTCTTCATCCTCATTTTTTTTGTAATGAATTTGAATAAAAATAATTTAGTATTTTAATAAATATAAATATTTTTAAAAATATAAAAAATAAATGACACGTAATTCCACGCAAGGCAATGCCTCCTTTCAAAGGGGTTTTTTTTACTTATTTTTCTAAATGTTATCCTTCAACATTATTTATTTTAAAAAATAAATATTATAATTTTTTTTGGTTTTATTTCACTCAAGTTATCTTAATCACTAAAGAAAACCTCCCAGCTGTACAACCTTGGCCCAGCCACCTCTGCCATTGAAAATCACTAAACAAAACCTCCCAGCTAACCAAAACCATCGAGATCAAGATCCTTTCTGGGAATCCATAAAAACCCAAAAAAAAAAATATTAATTCACTGTAACAAAATCAAAAGCAAGAACGCATAAAACGATCGATATGAAGAGAAGCTACCATCTTTTATTTGACAAGAAATCTGCACCAAACACAATAGAAATGAAAGCGAGTGCAAAGATCAAATCTTTAGTTAAGAGGGAACCAGTTCACAATTATTTGTACGAAAGATTACATCGAGGATCAAGAACCAACTTCAAAACAGGATTAAACAATCAAAATAATTTTTTTTCATCCATCCATATAAATATAAAAAATATAAAATAAAACTAAAAAAATAAAAAATTAATATTATTAAATATTACAAAAACATAAATAAATAAATAATATGCCATTCACCCTTAAATTTTCATATAGTTATATATTCTTAAAACTTTACTTGTTATAGGCTACCACTTTCCTTTTCTTTTTTTTTTCTTTCTTTTTTATTTTCTATTCTTTTTTAAGCTTGCGGGAACTTATAAGTTATATGGTAGGTCTTTAAACTTTCACACCAGGTAAATTTATAGAGTTTTTAATGAATTTAAACAACGTGATAAAAACTCAATTCTTTGATCAAAATAAAATAGTAGTTTTTGATGAATTTCAACATCCTCATTATCATTAAAAAAGAGTTAATGAAAAAAAAATTCATGTCAACTAGAGTTTTAATGAGACTCTAATGTCTTTTTATATCTCTCTCTTGAAATTAAAATACCTCACTTTCCAAATATGATATTTTAAAACACCATATTTGAGAATTGTAGTTTTTATCACTATCTTTTAATTTATTTTTTTTATATGTGATAGTTTTTTTCTTTAAATTAAATATGTTTAATTAGTTTTGTTATAATTTAAGCTTGATAACTATATAAAGAGTCCTAAACGATTGTTTTTTTATGAAATACAAGAAAATTATTTTTATTTTCCAGTCAAATTCTTTAAAATAAGAAATCATTTTTACAAAAAAAAATGAAAATTACAATAAATAAAGAATTCACTAGTTACATGACATGCACTCTGCTACGGGTCAAATATTTTTATTTTCTATAAAAAAGTGTGTGTGTGTGTGTGTGTGTTTTCAATATATTTTTGTAGTTTTAAAAAATTAATAAATCAAAAAGTTTAAACACATATGTAATCAAATAAGTTGAGAATTATGTGCACTAATAAATAAATAAAAATTATTAATGACATCTAAAAATAAAATTAAAAAACTAAAGGATAAATATATATTAAGATATTTAATCTTGAAAGAGGATATTTACCTAATCATGTTTGCTAATTAATCAAACGATAATAGAACTAGACAAACATATTAAATTGATTGAATAAAAAAAAAGGGATAACACGTGAGGCTACACATATTAAAAATATCATCTAAAAATAAATATTTTTATTTTTAAAAACATAGTTTTTCTATACAAAAGATTAAAGCAAAATCATAGATGAATAAAAAAAAAACCTCTTTAAAAATTAAACACATAACCAAAAAATCACAATTATTTAAAAGAGGCTTTTTAAATAAAAAAAAATATGTATTAGTATAAATATAATTAAATATTTTCTTTAAAAAAGCATTAATTGAAATGAAAAAAAAAAATTAGAGGAAAAAAAGGCTAGGAGTTGTTGGCCAGGTAAACTTTTTTTTTTTTTTTAATTTGTGCTTGGAGTAGATGGCATGTTGTTTATCTTTTATATATATATATAAAAAGATGAGGAGTTGTTTTTTTTGTCCAAATTCCAGCTATTGTGGTGGCTAAAGAATTTGGGTGTATGCTTTTTTGATAAAAAATCTTTTTTCAAAGCTTATATATGTTTTTTCACAAATTTTTAAGGTATAAAAACATTTAATATTAACTTTTTTCATCAAATAGAACAATTTCACACAAACATCTCCTATTTTAGTGGTCTAAATTAATACGAACAATATATTTTTCTCTAATTCAGCAACTTTTTTCTTTCTCCTCTCTTGATTAGTGACAAAAAAACAAACTTTGTACCATAATGGAATTGGAATAATTTTGAAAAACTAAAATTATATAATTTGCATGATTATTAAAGTTAAAGAATCAAAGCGTATTTTTTTAAACTTATAATATGTCATATATATTTGTCATGTTTGTAATTTTGGTCCTTTCCTCTACTAATCTCATCCTTTTATAAAAATTTAAAATTAATTATTTTTTAAATAAAATTAAATTATCCAAAAATAAAGTTTAATGATCAAATAAAAAAAAAGATTACACTCATGAAATCGTAATGAAAACCACACATGTTGTAAAGTATAATATATAATAATTAACAGATATGAAATGGGCAATTCAACTGAGATAAAATATTTTTTCACGCAAGAAGATTCAATCAGGAATCTTTAAGTAGTAGTGGAAGTAATTTTCAAGAACTCCACAAATGCCCAATCCATTGATTGCTACGGATATCCTCCTCCTCCTTCTTCTTATTATTTATTTATTTATAAATTTATTTGTTTTATATTTTAAAAATATTTTAAAAAAATATTTTTTTTATTTTTTAACTTTAAATTAATATTTTTTAATATTTTTAAATTATTTTAATATATTAATATTAAAAATAATTTTAAAAAATATAAAAAATATATTATTTTAATATTTTTATAAATAATTTTTTTATAAAAAAATAACCACATATTATTTTTGAAAAATTCTCTCTGTAGCCTAGCAGCCGTCATTCATGGGTAATTGTATCATTTCTTGTCAGATACAAGTGGGCTCCTCTACAGACTGTCCCCGTGCATATTATTATTATTATTATTATTATCCGGGGACCAGCAATAGATTCAATTCTTTTTTTTAATCGCTACGCCTCTCCAATTGCTTCTATCATTTCACTGGAGCTCCCAATAATTATTGTTCTGTGAATCACGCTATCTATTTAAATATCGCATTTCCACAATAAATTAACCCCTTTTAGCACATAATTAATTTGCAAGTAATAGGATGACGTTCTCTATAGTTGAACTCACATCCACGTTCTTTCTAGCAAGATGAATTTCTTTCTAAAAATTTATAGTTTCTCCAAGTAGCAAGCTGAAAAAATTATTTGTTTATGACGTGATCGAAAAAGCTTGCATAGTTTTTGCACATGAAAACCAACTTGATCAGTCACTGTTTGCAATGCTGTCACGATTCTACTAAATGAAGGCCACTTTGCCAATGTGACAAGCATGCATGGGGGCATAATGAGAAAGATGTCAAGATCCAAGTTTGAGCTACCAACCAAAAGTTATGACCAGCAGTCCATTCAATTATCGGAAGGATCTGCAATAACCTTGACCTGAGAATTAAGTTTTGAATGGTAGATTTGTGTGCAACGTGGCTCCGAGTAATACCCCATGAAAAAGAAACAAGGTTGGGAATCTGTAACTTCTAATGCTCCTCTTCAGATCCCAACCAACAAGGTAGCAGGTCTAAGATTCAGGTCTAGACTTACCGGTACAACTGTCAAGTTAGTTGATTTGACTAAGCTCAAATTGTGGGCAAGAAAATCATAAGTTTATGGTCTAATTTGTGCGGTAATCCAATGTGTTGTCAAGCCATCCCGTTTGCAATGAACAATCTGTGCAAAAACAGCTTGAATTTCCTCTAGCAATTTCTGAGGATGAAAGAGGCTAAGAAATGAGGATAGTTATTGAGTAAATGGGGATTAGGAATAATTATTGGTTCATTAATTGATTGCCTGTCATGGAAGAAAGTTAAGTACCAGCCGTAAACAGCCCACCTAATGATCTTTGGCAAACAGCATCTCTTTTTTTATTTCAACTAGACAAATTTTACAGTTAAATGACTATTAACCACCGCATGGTCCTAGATTCTCTCCTCTCGTATAACACTTGTTAATTCATTTGACCACAACCCTTGCAAATTACATGTTGCCTAACAAAGTTGTCACAATTGTTTGACACCCCAGGAGAAAAAAGAGAGCAGAAACCATGGAAGAAACCACACATCATGGCATTAGAACTCCTCTGAGTAAGTATCTCCCTTCTCTCAATCTCCAATTCCGAACAAAAGACTCGTTCGTTTGGCTTGTTTCTTGATCTTTTGTGTCGTTATTTGGGATTACAGTGAGCAGGGATGAGAAAGATGAAGATAATACCGATAACAACCTCCCATCATCATCAAAGTCTCAAACTTCAGAGATTAACCAGGCTCATGATGAAGAAAACTCACCTGTCAAGCAAGTTGCTTTAACAGTACCTACAACAGATGACCCTTCTCTACCGGTCCTCACTTTCAGAATGTGGGTGTTAGGCACTATATCATGTGTCCTACTATCATTTCTCAACCAGTTCTTTTGGTACAGGACAGAGCCTTTATCTATAACAGCTATATCTGCTCAGATTGCTGTGGTGCCTCTTGGTCAATTGATGGCTGCAAAAATCACCGACCGGGTCTTCTTTAAAGGAACTCGATGTGAATTCACCTTGAATCCAGGACCTTTCAATGTTAAAGAACATGTTCTTATCACTATCTTTGCCAATTCTGGAGCAGGCAGTGTTTATGCAATTCATATTGTTACAGTTGTTAAGGCATTTTATAAGAAAAATATTACATTATTTGTGTCATTCATTGTTATTATTACAACCCAGGTTGGTAATCAGTTCTTGTTTCGATCATTAATTTTTTTCTTTTTGAGGTTGTTGCGTTGTTTGTTGATGTTGATGGGGTTTGTTTGAATGGTAGGTGTTGGGGTTTGGATGGGCTGGGATATTTAGAAGGTATTTGGTGGAACCTGCTGCTATGTGGTGGCCAGCAAATCTTGTTCAAGTTTCATTGTTCAGGTAATTGAATTTCGTCAACCTTTTTTCTTAGATTCTTGTTTACTTTTTTTTTTGGGAATCCAGTATGTTTTGCCAAATTTGTGATGAATTTCGCTGGTGATTGGCTTTGACTGGTTGGTGCGTTTTGAGACAGCCTCCTTTTTTCCCCTTCTTAATTTCATTTTTTTCAACAATCAGAATTTCTTTTCTTTGACTATTTTTGGATCCTGGGAAGAGGGGGTGTCATTTTTCAGGCCCTTTAAGCTCCAAAGCTCTCTAATGGCTGTGAGCAGAGGGGTTTGATGAAGGTTAACTTCAGCAAACAGACCTCTTCAGGATTCAGTCAGGGACCAACCCATAATCATTAAAGAGTTTAGACATTTCCATTCTGTAAGGAGGATCGGGACATTATTGAGGTTACATCATCCTTACTAAAATTAGACACGTCTGTTAGATGATGAAAGAAACGTGCAAGGAACTTAATTTTGACATGGGAGAACATTTCTAGTACAGAGATGATGTTTGATATGTTTACTTTCTGGACCAAGGAACTTAATTCTTGAGTCGTTTTGATTGATTACTCCACTGTATGCGAAAACTATGTTTAAACTAATCCAGACTTAAACATGCTGTTGTGCAGGGCTCTGCATGAGAAAGAAGAACGGTCCAAAGGTGGCGTGACACGCACCCAATTCTTCCTCATAGCTTTCACGTGCAGCTTCGCTTACTATGTTTTCCCTGGCTACCTCTTTGAAATGCTAACTTCACTCTCTTGGATATGCTGGATATTCCCAAAATCAATCCTAGCCCAACAACTAGGTTCAGGTCTTTATGGGCTTGGAATTGGTGCTTTTGGGCTTGATTGGTCCACTATCTCTTCCTACCTTGGAAGCCCACTCGCAAGCCCATGGTTTGCCACAGCTAATGTTGCTGCAGGTTTTGTTTTTGTCATGTACATTTTGACTCCCCTGTGCTATTGGTTTAATGTCTACAAGGCCAAAACCTTCCCTATCTTCTCCGATGATCTCTTCACAGCAACAGGTCAAGAGTATAATATCTCAGCGATTATTGATTCCAATTTCCACCTTGACCTAGCGGCCTACGACCGCCAAGGACCTCTTTACCTTAGCACATTTTTTGCTGTAACTTATGGTGTTGGTTTTGCTGCACTCACTGCTACGATTGTGCATGTTGCCCTCTTTCATGGAAGGTACTGAATTTGAAGTTAGATAACAACATCTGCATCGTGTTAAGATTTGATATAGTCTATAGGATCCTTGTACTATTTTTGTGAACTTGGTGTAGTTCTGAAATGCAGGGAAATATGGGAGCAAAGCATGGCAAGTTTTCAAGAGAGAACAATGGACATACACACAAGACACATGAGGAAGTACAATCAAGTTCCCGAGTGGTGGTTTGTGTGCATCCTTTTGGTTAATATTGCACTCACCATATTTGCTTGTGAGTATTACAAAGATCAGCTTCAGCTGCCTTGGTGGGGCGTCTTACTAGCTTGTGGAATTGCCATAACTTTCACTCTTCCAATCGGGATCATCACTGCCATTACTAATCAGGTATTCTCTTCTAGCAACATCAAAGATGATTTTCAATATCAAGTTGGAGCTAACTCAGTTTAAATACCCCCATTTATTACATATTTGATTGCAGTCACCAGGATTGAACATTATCACAGAGTATATAATTGGGTACATCTATCCTGGATATCCAGTTGCTAACATGTGCTTTAAGGTTTATGGGTACATAAGCATGACACAGGCTGTAACTTTCCTGCAAGACTTCAAACTTGGTCACTACATGAAAATCCCTCCTAGAACAATGTTCATGGCACAAGTAAGTTTACATTTCTATATCATGCCTTTTTGTCCTTCTAATTTCTCGATTTTCTTTCAACACTGTCACTAATATTACAGTTTCTTAACTAATTTACTTAGGTCGTGGGAACCATTATAGCCTGCATTACCTACTTGGGCACGGCATGGTGGCTACTGGAAACAATTACTGATATTTGTGACGCATCAGCGTCTGATAGCGTATGGACATGTCCAAGTGACCATGTCTTCTACGATGCATCTGTGATTTGGGGTTTGATCGGACCGCGACGAATTTTTGGAAACTTGGGTACATATGAAGCCGTGAATTGGTTCTTCCTAGTTGGAGCAATTGCGCCTATTCTTGTATGGCTAGCTGCAAAGGCATTCCCACAACAAGAGTGGATTCGTCTCATTAACATGCCAGTGTTAATAGGCGCCACAGGAATGATGCCCCCAGCTACTGCAGTCAACTACACAACTTGGGTCCTTGTCGGTTTCCTATCAGGCTTTGTTGTGTATAGGTATAAGCCAGACTTGTGGCAAAGATACAACTATGTCCTTTCTGGGTCATTAGATGCTGGTCTTGCCTTCATGGGGGTGCTCTTATATTTTTGCTTGGGGTTGGAGAATATTAGCATTAATTGGTGGGGAAATGACCTTGATGGATGTCCCTTGGCTTCCTGCCCAACAGCTAAAGGAGTCTCTGTTGAAGGCTGCCCGGTTTTTACCTAGAGAGATATCAGAAGACTGTTAGACACACACTCATGTTTATGAAGGCTTGAACTAGACAGATAGGAGCGGGTATTTCAACTTTTGTACAGAGTAAATGAACATATTTGGTGCGCTGAAAATGATCTGTATGATTACATCTTAGATCATGAAGCTGAACCTTTCTCAGATTGTATGCCATTTCCAGTGGTGGTCTGTCATGATCAATGATGAGCTCAATATTTTCTCCACAATGGAGCCTTCGCTTTTAACACTCCTACTCCACTAAGAGATTATTTGTTTAGGAGGTTCTGTTTGTGTTTGTGTTTGAAGCAAAAAAATACACGAGCAATTTATTTAGTAATGCTAAAAAGCATTTTACTGATCATGTGGAACCCAGACTAATTATTTTTAAACCACATATTTATGGAAAGCAAACTTATAATTTGTATAATTTTAGATGGGAGACATATAAGCCTAAGAGCTACACGATCTAAAACCATATCAAGAGGGGAGCATGTTGTCTTATATGTGGTTGAGCTCCAAATATCTTGCTATCGCGTCAAAAGCATGCGTCCAATGGGCAATGACATTATTGGAAGTCAATGAAACAAAGGTATTGTATACAGTAGAAGGCGTCAACAGTGAAGTCATTCTTTGCCTCCTATTCTTTTAATCAAACTGGATCTAATTTAAAATTAAATATATTAAATTAGGTTTAATCTAATTAAAAAATAATTTAATTTTAATTTTAATTTTTAATTATATTTTATTTGAAAAGTTAGAAAAAAATTACTTGATAACATAATATTTATAAAATTTAATTGTAATTCTAATTTTTTTCTTGATGATATTTTACCTAATATTATTGCATGCTTAAAAAACTAAAAAAATTATAGTTCTTATTAAATGAATTTCATATATAATAAAATTATAGATAGTTTAATGAAATAATAAATTTTTTTAATATAAATATTATTTATTTAATAATGTAGTAACAGTAATTAAATCTACAATAAATAAATATATATATATATATATCACTTTTTTAACCAAATACATTAAATTATTTTTTATTTAATTTCAATTTCAATCAGAGTTTTAACTAATTATATATAAACAATAAATTAATCTCGATTAAAATTATTTTTTATAAAATTATTTTTTTTTAATAATAACCATGAAAATAACCATAATACCAAAAAAAAAAAAAAATACAAGTGGGATGCTCTGCTTTTTTCGCTTTTTGAAGTGGGATATTAGAACTTTTGAACTTGGCATATGCCGTACTTAATAGGTCACCTCCATTGATATGAACTTACCAACTGAACAGTCAAAAACCCACAAGGCCACAGTATCTCAGTAAAACATCCAGTATGTCTTCAAATAGAGGCCAGTCCTTGCGAGATTTATTTACTTCTGGCTGTAAAAGATACGGGTTGAACTAAAATTCTTCCACCCGATGGTACAATAGAGTGGAATGGGCAGAAAAACAAACTCACACTCGCGATAATTAAAAGCTGGAGGCTACTAAAATACATAACGAAATTGCCTAAGTAATTATTTATGAACTGATTGAGCAAGAAGACTAACTTCAGACTGCTAAATAAGAGATGCCCAAAAACCTTTATATTAAAACACCAAAATTTTTCCAGCATTTATATTTAAAAAGAAGATATAGGAGCAGTAGTTCAACACTAGTTCACATAATAGTAGACGATAAAGATCTAAAGACAGCAAGCTTCTGACCCAATGTACCTAAAAACGTTTCTTTTACTATACTGTCAACTGCATCCTTGACCCCAGAAAACATTTAATGCAAACTGCAAGCAGGACATAATCCATGATCCTCCTTAATTGATTGGATTGCAAACAGCCAACCCAGTTGCTGCTCCACTGTCGAAAGTAAGGGAGAAAAGGTCGCTTGCTCACAACATTTAAGAAGTTCCAGAGGTTTATTAGTCTAAATTCAATCAGACATTTAAAGGCTCTGCCTCGGAATCTGTCTCTTTCATTGCGGTCCACTCTTGTGATCCTACGTTGAAACAAAATATCCATAATTCAAGATTGATCAGACATGAAAACTAAGAAAAAAACTGCTAGGGACCTGGAAAAGATCACCATAATCAGGAATTTGAAATTAAAATACAACTGCTTACAATGTACTGCTTTACTGTCCACATGCAATGCTTGCGAGTGAGACAATTAAAAAACTTACTTGATCTTTGGCTCTCTGTAATGAACCTGAGCCGCTTCTGCAAAAGAGATGCCACAAAGAGGAAAACAGAGCACATGCCAAACATGAAGACAATGGGGTATGCATTGACCTTCAAAAGGAGAGGAATAAACCAGATCAGAGGGAAGAGTGATCATCAGAAAAAGGCAATCATGGTATATAAGCAAGACATGACACTCACATTGTACAGCACAATGCATACAAATATGTTGAGAGGAATGCGGAAGAAATTCATGATGGTGCTTCTAGCCTCCTCAGGAATATATTGAGACCTCATCTTCATGATAGATGGCCAGAAAATACCTACACAGGCCTCAAATGTGCAAAAGCCAATAAGCTGGATGCAACCAGAGAAGGAGATGCCTCCACCCTTCTCTCCGGAAGGCACTACCAAGAACTGTTAAATTTTGTACACTATCAGCCTTTTTTGCACATTAATAATTGATAAATAGATATTGACAAAGATGAGAGTTGGCTACATACACTTGTTATAACAGGAAGGAGAAGAGCAGCAGCAGATAACAAAAAAACAATCTGCATATAGCTTTCAACTTTAAGAGATGAGCGAGCCATCAGTCGAGAGGCAATGGAACTTCCCAACATAGATGCCAACATGAAAGTTGCAAAGATGAAACCATGAGGAATGTCCTCACCATTGGGGCTCAGAGCAGGAGTCCACAGGAACACAAAAGTGTACATTGAACCCTCAAATAGTGACTGTATGGCACCAAGCAATGTGATTTTCTCATCTATATTCCACAAGAAATATAATATCAACAAAAATGCAAAAGGCATGAGAAAAGGAAAAAACAAAGGGAGAGAGGAAGAGGATCCGTGGATCACTCATGTGACACCAGTCCTTCACACACTATAATAAGGGCCAAAGTGTCAACAATGAGAAGGGACATGCATATCTCTAATCTTATACTCCATTTTTATCTTACATTGTAAAATGTTCCATCAAAACCACCTGTGTTAAATCTGGGAGGATGAAACAGAAATGGCATGGTGAAAGTTCAAATTTCAGTTGACTTGAATTTGATAAAGCCATAGCATCTACTGAGCTGAAAGGTGAACTACAAGTTTAGAAATTCACCAGAAGCAATGGCAACTGCAGCACCCTTGAACTGGGTGAGCAAGTCCTTGTTTTCAGAAGGGTCTCCATAATTTTCAGTCCATGATGACATTATAATCGCCATGCCAATAGCAAGAAAGCAGGCCGCAGCATCAAATGGAGCAACAGGACCCAATGACAGGGTGTCTACTAGTACATTCCCGAACAAACCAGAGACAATGGCAACTAAACCATTGCCAAGGAATATTGCCTGAGAAAATGTCACTGATAGCCACTGTTGATCAAAACCCCTCTGAAAAAAGGGAACATGGACAATAAGATTAATGAGAGGGGTAGAAAAGATAAAATATTATGCACAGAAATCCCCCTAACATGTCAAAGTTAAACTTCAAAATGTCCTATGATGAGAATGTTCAGTTAAATGCAGAATGTAGAGTGGTTCAAAGTTGAAAGTAGCTAATAAAATCCAATGGAGTATCTCCTCGGAAGCTTATAAATGCTCTCATTGGAGTATATACTCTGAACTTATAAATGCAATAAAGGACATCAGTTAATTTAAACTGAATGTCAAATCAAGAGAAAGAATATGAGTTTGCAGTGCTGCAACTCATCACCCACCTTAAAGTGTTCAGCAACAAGCCAAGACTCAAAGGCTGAAAAAAGTAAAGAAGTAGCAATGCCTCCCAATACACGCCCCACCATTAAGATTTTGTACTCGGGAGAATGCTTGGTAGCACAACTCAGTATGTAAGTTATGCAATAAGTAATTGATGCTCTCTTTCGACCCCTGAACTCATCACAGAAAACCAATCACAAATCCTAAATGTGATCAGTAATTAACAACCAAACATTGAAATCAATCAAAATGCAATCTCACTGTTTATCTGCTAACGATCCAACAATTGTCCCGAACAACATTGAAGATCCAAAACCAGCAATAAAAAGATGCCCAATATCTCCCTTTCCAAAACCATATTGACTGTATAGGTAATACACATACGGACCCTGCAGCCAATCCCCAGCTGTTTCCAGAAATCAAGTTAATCAGTTCCACAAAACGTAACAAATTTATTATCAAATGCAGAAGACAAACAAAAAACCCCCACATTCTCTTTCAAGATCAGATGTCTACAGTTAAATTAGTTACAAGTAACAGATCTAGACAACATATTACTACAAAGTACATTAACCCACATAAAAATACTGCATCAACCTCCATTGTAAATCAAACTCGTCTCAATACACCAACACAACCAAAATGCTATCAAACTTGAACCACAAAAACAAGATAAAACTAATGCGATCTAGACAAGACATTTTAGCACAAAATAATATTAATCCACATAAAAAAAACTACATTAAACTCCATTCTAAACCAGAAAACAATCATAAAACCACATTGCAATAAGAATTTAAACAAAAACAAGAAGAAACGGACAGATCTAAAATGTACCCATCATGAGTGAATAAACAACAAGGTAATTATTCTTAAAAGAACTGAAAGCAGAGGATGTGCTGATTCGATCTCTGCTTGTTTTGCTCAACTCCAATGCTGCTACCACTGCAGCTAGGCCACCAAAAACCATCCAGTAAAAAATCTCCATACTTGCTGCTATTTTGTGGATCTAACAGGGAGAGCGCGAAGTTGCTGTTAAGCTATGAAATCCAGCATTTTAAGCTTTGATTAGAGAAGGTAAGAAGATACATACATCTACACCCACATGTAGAGAGAGAAGGGGGGGTTAAAGAAATTTTCATGGGCTCATGATTTCCCGGGAATTTTGCAAACGGGTCGGGTTGGAAGGGGAGGTCTGAACCCGGTTGAGGGTTTAAATTATAAAAGATACTTCGCTTTGTCACCAAAGTTTTTAGGAAATTAATTCTGTACCCAATTTTTAGTCTCATCTTAAATATATTTTATCAATTAAGATCCCAATCTTTCACATATTTATCGATTGGATTATATACAAATATTTTTCGTCTAATTTACACGTTTCAATAATAAAAAGGTTCTTGAATAAAATTTGATAAAAAAAAGCTGATAATTAGTATGTATAAGAGGACCCAACTGAGAAGTTTTTGAAATATGGGATTGATTAGTAATTTTTTTATTTTAGCATTGAATTAAGATTTGTATATAATAGAATTGAGAATTGAGTTAAAACATTATTTTGAATCGCATATACCTTTTTTATCTCTCGATGTATGCCCCAGCATATTGTGTATATGAATGATGAATCTTTCATAAAAAATAAAATAAAATAAAATAAAATTATTGATTTGTTTTTCAATTGCATGGATCATGGGTGTTATGATTTATATAGGCGTGTTTAAGAATTTTAATTTTAAATATAATATAATTTTTTTATATTTTTAAATTGTTTTGCTCTCTGGAATAAAAAATAATTTTTAATAAATAAAAATATTATTTTGATGTATTTGTTTTTAAAAAATTTAAATCACAATTATTACCATGTTTTTAAATACATTTTCTAGATTAATTATTTGGGCCAAAATGAATGATTTATTATTCTTGTAAAATTTTTTGAATAATTTTGGAGAAAGAAAAATTCGAGTAATGAAATAATTTCAAAAAAATTAGTTAAGGGTTAGAGAATTTTAGGGAAACTTGAATCGCCTAAGATAAAAAATAACTCACATCACATATTTTTAGGTAGGTTGGAAAAGAAATAAAATGCATCTGCCCATAAAAAAAGATTCAAAATATTTTAAAAAAATTAGGAATTGTTTTTGGATTTTTCAAAATATAATTTGGAGAATAAAAAAAATTAGATTAGAGAATTTAAAAAAAAAATTAAAAGCATTTTTTATTTGACAAGTTTTTAAGTGAATTATTATAATATTAATTAATATAACAAATTAAATAAATAAATCCTTATAGCCCAACATTAAATTTATAATAATCATCAAATTCATATTTGATTAGTTAAAAATATAGTTAATTCTATTGATATTGAGTTTAACAACTTCTTAAATTTTATGTTTAATTGTACTAAATACATAACTAAACTCAAAAATATCGTATCTAATAATTTCCTAGAGTTAGAATCATATTAACTCATGTTTAATATATAATTGATTTTAAGATCATTAGGTGTGATGCTTAATATATAATTGATTTTAAGATCATTAGGTGTGGTAGCTTGGTAGTTTAATGCATAACTAAACATAATAATATAAAATTTAGTAATTTGTTAAATTCATATTACATTAAACTTAGCTAAATTTAAAAATATTAAAAAAATATTAAACTTGATAGTTCTCCGAACTTATTTTCTTTTAGACTCCGTGTATAACTTACTCTAAAAATATTGAATCTCGCAACCCGCTACTTATTGTGTTAGCTTAACCTAAAAATATTGAGCATAACAGACAGGAAAACCATTAATTCTAACGACTCTCTAAATTTATATCCACCTTGGGCTCTGTGTTTGGCTTGAAACAAAGCTACATCTTTTTTTTTTTTTAAGATTAACGTGGGTGTCCGGGCCAGCTTGCGCGCACCACGACTAATCCCACGGGCCCTGAAGTTAACGACCATGTAAGCCTCCAGTGGCCATCATATGAGCAACCAAGAACTTGAACATGAAACCATAAAAAAAACAAACCCTTAGTCCCAAGTTTTTACCACTTGTCCACCACTACATCTTTAAATATGTGGAGTGTGAACGTGAAATCCATCCATCTGTTACGGGGTTATCACAATGTCTTCTACAGAAAACTATGGCTCAAAATTAATTTTTAAAAAGCCACTTGTCCATCACATTCAAACATCAATTAAAGTTGGGATTTGGTAAACACAAGTGCCTAATTGATAATCCAATCTCCTATCAAAATTCTAGACAAAACTAAGGGGGAAAAACCCAACTCACTACATTTTACGGGAAGAAGAAAACAACTAAAAGCATCAATTATTATTTTCCAATTAAAAAAAATTGTTCTTCTCACTCACTCCAGTACTTGTCATCACCATCTTTACCATCCTCCGCCTCGTCATCAGACCCTTGAATCAAACTCATCTTGAACTTCCGCACATCATCAACAACAGCACTTCTAAATAGCCCCACATCAACTGTTCCAGACACCATACGATATCCACGTGCCTTAAGATCAATGGGTCCATCATGTGGCATAGCTAAACCAGCCAGATAGGCCCCGCCTTTCAAAACTCCCTTCTCAGACACCCTCATCATCTCTCTAACCTTCTTGTGCCCAGGGTCCCACAAATACCCCATGCTAGCACTCAAATCCAACGGTCCCATTTGCACACAATCAACCCCATCCACGGCTGAGATTTCCTCGGCCTTTTTCACACCTTCCTCGCTCTCTACCTGACACATGATCAATAACTCCTCCGCGTAATTACTCAAATACCCTTCATCGATTCCGTAATCAGATGCCCTCACTACCGTATGAGCCGATCCGCGAATACCCTCGGGTGGAAATCTGCAATACGACACCGCTTTCTTAGCCATTTTAGGGCTTTCGATCATCGGAAACATAATCCCTTGCGGGCCTAGATCGAGGGCTTTTTTGGCCCAAGTTGGACAACTCTCCGGCAACCGTAGGATTGCCGGGGTTCGAGTAGCGGCAAGAGCACGGAGGCAGTGGAGAGAGTCGGTGATGCCACCAGGACCGTGTTCCATGTCCACGACGGCGAAGTCATAACCGGCGAGGCCAGCGATCTCGGCAATGGTTGGGGAGAAGCTGAGGAGGAAAATTCCATAGAGAGTTTCGCCGTTTTGGAGTCGTGATTTTAGGGAATCGGGCGCGGAGGAGGCAGAGGCGCCATTGACAATGGAGGGATTGGAAGAGGAGGAGGATTTAACTTTGATTGAGAGTTGAAGGGGTTTTAGGGTTTTGAAATTGAGGGAGTATTTGATTAAATTAGAGGGGGGAATTAGGGATTTTGTTGTGGGTTTTTGGTTATTTAAAAATGCGAGGGTAGAGGTGGCGGAGGTGGCGAAGTGGGTGAGGGTTGGCATGGCTGTGGTGATTTTGAGGTTAGCTAAATTAGATAGGATTGAAATTTGAAGTTTGGATTGTTACTGTGGTGAGTGTGATATTTATGGGGTTTTGTTTATTAGTGGAATTACGGGAGGGGAGAGAGAAGAATAGACTAATTTTCATGTTATTTGCTTTTTTTATTGACTAATAGATTAATTGTCATGCGATTAAAATTATTTAATTGTGCACGACTGTCATTCCCGGCATTCCCGGTATGAGTTCAGTAATTAATTGTGATATATGATAGCTGCCCCGAATATCTTGATTTATTAAAAAAAATTAGTTAATTATATATATATATATATATATAATTATTTAGATATGAACAGAACTCTGCAGTTATTATATGACTACAAGATTATTTAATTAATAAAGTAAAAACCAAATTCAACAATAATAGTTTGCATGTCAGAGTTTCGAATCCAATGGACCTCTTGCCATGAGGTATAAGAAATTATAGTTAATTCACAGTAGTAAGAAGAAAAAAAAGAATGATAAGTAAAAAATTTACCGTACTCAATTGAGTTATTTTTTTAAAATAAAAACATATATATATATATATATATATGTGACACATTAAAAATAATAAAGATATCTTTATTTAGAATTTCTATCTTGTAATTATATTTCTTGACTTTTTTAAAGAAGATCTCACTAATATGGTTACAGGAGAATCTCAATTTATGAAAACAGCAAATCATTATCAAACTAGGGCACCTGCAAATCCAAATGAAACTCGGACACTGCAAAGAAAAAGTATAAACAAGGCTTCTATTGTCCTCTCCAAGATTATTGAATCCCTGGTGGAAGTAGAGAGAGGGGGAGAGTATTTGGTGTGAATTGTGATTATTATCAAGAAGTTTCATTGAGAGAGAGGTGAATTAAATAATGTCTGTTGTTCCTCGTATTGAATTAGAAATTCAAGAAGATGAGAGCATCTTGCCAGTTAACCAAACACCCCCATGGCCTTCAACTTTCTTGATCAAATTCTGTGTTAATCATTCGATCAATGTGTTGTATCCGACAAGAAAACTCCAGCGTTTTGCAGGTGTAGAAACACGGATATGCAAACTCCTTGAACCAGTTAAAATAGGGCAAATATCTACCATGTTGTACTGTCCACAGCACCAGTTTCTCTCCCATGACAAGGCAGAACGCTTCTTTAATCAAGCTCTCGAAGTCTTTTGCGTGCCTGTGGATCAAGGGATTGAGGATATTACTAACAGATTCTCCTCCGAGATAGTGTTAATGGCTTTTGATGCTAGTTTTAATCGTCGGAGCATAGTGCCTGTTGTTGTTGAAATTAAAGTTGATCTGTGGCTACAATACAATCCAGGAATTGTCAAGCATTTTATAGCAGGCTATGTGGGTAGACTCATGGAGAGAGGAGCTAGAGTTGATTTTTCATCTGGGCTGCTAATGAAGGGAATCAAGCTGGAAAGCAGTTCAATGGAACAATGCAGCATTTGTTTGGAAAGCTTGGGAGGCGAAGAACCGGCACTTGAGCAGCCATGTTCGCACATCTATCATCCAGGTTGCGCTCGCAGGTGGTTCAACGACAGCTCATCTTGTCCTTTGTGCCGCTTTGGCATTGATTGATACCAATTAAGCAACAGATTTTGTGGTGGAAGAGTAGCCTTTGAACAGGCGATTGTTTTTCCTCTTCACGTTAAAGTCTGTTCTCACGTTAGAGGTAGTTTTTGTATAACTATGGTTCTTCATGTCGAGTATCCGTGGAACTTGTCTAAGACCTTGTAATTTTGAAAGACAGATAAATTTCATATAAAGCAAATGCTAGAGAATGAAATAAATAAATAAATAAAACTTTAAAGAAAAACAAGTATGCTCGGGTGAATCTTGTAATCTAGTTAAATTTTTAAACAATCATCCAATGCAAGAGTTTATCTCACGTAATGGTGCAGAAAAGTTGTTTCATCACATGATTTACTCCTTCCAAAGTAATTTCTCCTATCTTCTAATGCAAGAGTTTATCTCCCGAGATGGTGCAGAAAAGTTGTTTATTTACTTACGTGCTCGAATCCTTTGAAGTTGAAATATCCAAGTACCAAGCGACAAGGATTGTTGACAATTTCTCCTCCAGAATGTGTTCAGTGGCTTGTGATGCTTATGCTTGTGGCCGTAAGACAGTGCCTGTTGTGGTGGAGATTAAGGTTGATGCGTGGGAAGAATATCATCCCGAATCATTCGAGTTCAGCATACCAAATTATGTGGATAAAATCATGGGGGTGGGGAGCGAAAACAGTGTTTGTCATTCATCTTGGCAGGTTTTGAAGAGACCCAAACTGGACAGCAGTTCAAAGGAACATCACACCATCTGCTTGGCGATATTTTGATGATGAACAAGAGGTACTGCAGCTGCCATGTTCGCACCTCTATCATTTTCCGATTGAATTCTGAAGTGGCTCAGAAATATTTCTACTTTTCCATTGTGTCGCTATCTTATTGAATGAATTTGATCTATTTTGTGCTGGAAGATTACTTAACATGGAAAAGATTTTCGTAGGTAGCCTTGTTTAACTAAAGATTGCTTTATGTTATGTTTGGAGTAGCTGTGGTTTTTAATTAAAATACTTCAGCTAAAACAAATCCACAGTAGAAATCCTAACACCTTCATGTTCAAATTCGCACCTGAAGGAATTGTATTTTGATTCAGGAAAAAGAAACCCCCGTTGACCATGTGGCTTCCTTGTTGCAATTTTTTGGACGGTGTCACACAGAGACAGCAGCAAATCGTGTGCTATTGGAAACAAATAGAGAAGTGTTGAGAAGAGAGTAGCAAACTTGTGAAAAAAATAATGCTAATAAAATAACATAGGTTCCTATATTGGTGAAAGCCAACTAAAATCAGACACAAGATTTCAAATATGAAGACAATTAATGAGTTTATATCTTTGCTAGAATTAAGTGATGTCTCAAATTTTTTAAACAACCACTCTTCTGTGTTTTAAAGTTTCAATGCAGCTCCTGCCATGGCCAGAGCCCCCTCAAAGCTTTGATTCCCACCAATGAACCCACTCATGTGGACAAAAACACCACCAGGGATTTGAGACTCCCTCGAGAGGTCATCATCCCTCAGACCTCGCCACTGAGCTGGGAGAGGCTTCCTGCTCTCAAAACTGTCAGGTGATTTCGCAACTGCCTGCACTCGCCACTGTTTGCTCCTGTCATCCTGCAAAATATTAAATTATCGTAAGTATTCTGAAATTTCACAGGCATAAACTTAACAGCTAGACCTGGACACCCTCTATTTTTTCCTTTATTTTTACTTTTTTATCTGTGTCAGGGTTGGGGATTGGCGATTTCTATAGTAGCTTCTCACCCTAAGGTCAAGGAACCAAACACATCTGAGAGTTTCATTAACCTCAATCTACACATGCTAAAACACCAACAAGAGAAAACCACCCTTGAAATTTCCTTCTCGTGTCATATATTCTAATGATAGGGACTGCAGAGAATGGTTCTTCATTTTAAACAGAAGATAATAATCTGAAAATGAAACCAACAAAGCTATGCATAAGCATAACGTACCTGATAGAGAACATATTTAACCAAAGGATCAATCTTCAGTTCACCCTCGAGCTCAAACAAGTGAAGTTTCCACTGTAAGATACAAAATGCAATCAGAATTCTCTGGAAATTAGAGTTTATAGCTGCATCTTTTTTTCATCCATGGTGTAGAAGATATGGTCAGACAAAAATAAGTTCCAAATGCAAGATGATAGTACCATCACATGAGAGAATTGTGCCAACTTAAGGACTACATATAGCAGCCAATTATTTCTATGGCATAAATGCAAACAGCTTTTCTCTTCTTCTTCTTTCAATTTTTCAAGGTTTGAGGGTTGAATATGCAGGTTTCAAGCAATTATCAAAGCACTACCAATCCCATCATGATACACGAAGGCAATAGTGAAACCAGTATCATTTGTAACATATACGCAGCAGTGAAGCACATAAAGACAAAGGTATCACTAGAATAACAGAAGTCAACATAAGTGCAAGAACATGTGCACATATTAACTTACAGGGCAAAATGTTTTCAAGACCATAATTTCACCACTAGGATCAATATCAAATCTAGTTGCGAGACATTCCATTACAATTGATCGAGCTGGTAACCAAGATTTTGCATGAAAGCGAACATTCTGTAAATAAGATATGGTCAGTGACTATAAGGTTATGAATACCAGGAAATGCATGTCAGAACCCTTTATTCTCACAACATAGACTGCTAATGGAGGAAAAGGAGATGAATAATAGCTTAAAAAAAAAGGCTAGTGAAGTGTATGTTGAAAAACCTAACTCTTGAAACAAAGTAAAAACTCACATCTAAAAACTCACATCTAAAAACTCACTGCCAGCGAGAGCCATTGCTCGTTCAAATGCCTCATTCTCCTTCTTAGGTGACTGATCAGGATCTGTCCAATCCAAATTGAATTTCCCAACTCTTGAAGACAAATGTGTGTTATTCACATATTTTGGAGGCTGGTCTGTATCATATTGATTGATTCCATTGTCAATGGCATCGATTGCCTGCAGCAAATAAAACAAGGATTTCTTGAATGATACAACAAAAAAAAAAAGTTAACCACTGCCAAACAAGATGAGCAACAGAAACAAGCATCCAGATTGAATCGAAACTTTCAGGTTATGAAGACATCAGGAAACATGACAGGTTGGTCCTGTGGTAATTCAATGCAATTGAATGAAACCAGGAATGGTGTGGAAAACCAATAAAGCTCTCGTAATCACACTATTTAAAAGATTACAGTCATAACTAATAACAATCATAAAACTGTAGACAAAGGAAATGAGGACTGTTGAGTTCACACAATATCAATGTTAGAATGGGACCAGCCCAGCCCAACTTTCCACATAGCACCACCCATACATTGCATGGAGTGTTTCAATTGATACTGAAGCTTCATGCAGAATTCTTTTATCCAGAAGACATGATTATACTACCTAAGTTCATGAGTGGTTCATCTTATAATTGTTTGCAAACCTAAACATCCACACGTAGATGTTCATGCTCAAAGTTATCTAAAATACCATTGAAAAATGCAGCATCATCTTTTGAAAACTTTGACGTGATCAAAATAAGAAGTATAGTATAGGACACTGATACAACCCATGGTTTTTTGGCAAAGAGCATGAGTAGAATCTTTGGTGCACAAAGCAAGATCTCAAGAACAGTTCTGAACACCATCCATTATATTAATAAGGATTGTAACCTAAATTTGTCAAACATATGAAGAAGTTAGCACCTCCATAAAGCTCTTGTAAACAGCCAAGAACAAGCGGTGCACATCTGGATGACCTTCATCCACTTGAAGCTCCTTGGCTATAATCTCCTTTCCAAAGTGCTAAAGAAAGCAAGTAAAAATCAGATTGATAATCAAGAAAATAGTTAAACTGCCATAGTTTAATTGTTCACAGAACTTCTATTAAATTCCACACTACATGGTTCATTTGCAATTAAACAAATGAATACCTTATACACAAGTCCAGCACTGCTAAGCTTGGTAGAGAACCCATGTCCAAAAACCTCCCCAAAACCCTTTTGATGGTGATCATACCGATCACGACTTGGATCATACACGCCTCCAACATCAAGCACGGCATCAAGACCCTCCAACACCTGAAACAACCCCAAATCAATTCACACGCGGCCTACATAAATACACAACCAAACTACGAGCTCAAGCTCTGTTATTAGCTGCCAATAAATCTACATGCAAAGAGTAACTAGAAAACTTTAAATCCCACAACCCCCATGTGCAAACTCCCATTCTCATAAAACAATGCTCACCTTCCAGCACATCATTCTGCATTTTTTTAGCACGACTAGCAAATTCAAATGAGAAAAAAATATAAGTAAATTCCAAAATCCTCCAAAACACTAACAAAACCACGCCTTTAGATTCTCATATTTACCTACTTTACACCGCCCAAGGTTTCAATTACTTCAGTATCTGTTATTTCTAGGCAACAAAACAGAAATTGGGTTTGCAGTACTGACAAAACCAAGCCGTCAAATTTTTAAACCTTCCCTACTCTAAACCCCCAAACTTTGAATCTTTACAGGGTGTAGAGCATCAAACCATCGGAAAAAATATATGGGTTTGCTTTATTATTACCTGCGGATCGCGGCTTCGTACAATTTCAGCATTGGAAAACTTGCTAGTGAGGCGAATCATGAAGCAGCCAAGAGCCTCGTCACAGTGAAAGCTGCCATTGTGTGTGCCCACGTGCTTTAGGGGCACGTTAACAGGAGATCCAGTGGAGTAAGTAGGAGAAGAAACTGAAGGACGCGTGGCTGCCATGAGAGGGAGTCTAATGAGTGAAGGAATTAGGGTTTTAGAGAGGTTGGAGTTGGAGAATAGCTTCCAGTTGAGATTAAACCCTCTTGTTAGTGCCAACATGTCCCTCTCAAGATTTTCTAAGGTCAAGTGCTCAATACCCTTTTGTTATAGGAGGTTGAGAATCACGGAGACTATGTTTGTTTTCCAAAAAATAATTTTTGAAAAATCACTTTTAAAATTTTTTTATATTTGTTTATTATTAAGAAAGTTAGTTAACGGAAAACATTTTCCAATCAACAAAAAACACTTTCCGGTCAATGAAAAACACTTTCTGGTCAACAAAAATATTTTTTAGTCAAAAAAAATTTTTGCTTAATTTTCAGGAAAGTGTTTTCCTTTTTAGCTGTGTTTGTTTTCCAGAAAGTGGTTTCCGAGAAAACACTTTCCAAACTTTCTTGTGTTTATTTGCTGTTATAAAAGTTGATAAAAGGAAAACACTTTCCAGTCAAAGGAAAATTTGGCTTGATTTTCAGAAAAGTGTTTTCTTGAAAAATTTGGGAGGAAAACACTTTCCGGAAGTTGTAAAAAGTTTAGAAATGTCATTATTTGCTGATTATATCAAATTTGATCCTCAAACTTTTGATTGCTATATATATTTTGTTTTGAATATTTATTTTTTAATTTCATTTCTTAAAATTTAATTTTTATATTTACTTTGGTCCTCATTTTTATAATTGTTATTTGCTTTTCTCCTATTAGTTTTTTATTGAAATTTTTTTCTATCAAATTTGGTTCTCATTCTTTTGATTGTTATTTATTTTATTTGAAATACTTTATGAAATGTTAATTATTATTATTTAAAATTCTTCATCTTTTTTTTTTAGATTTGATCTTTATTATTTATTTTATTTGAGATAATTTATGAAATTTTTTTTTCAATTTCATTATTATTCAACTTTTTAATTTGTAAGATTTATTCCTTATTATTTTAATAAACTTGAGAAAAATAAAATATTAATAAATTATTTTCCAGTTCATTTTTCATGACATAACCAAACACTGCAAAGTGTTTTCCAGTTCATTTTCTATAACACTACCAAACATCGGAAAATACTTTACTTTTCAGGAATTCATTTTCCCCGGAATTCACTTTTCCAGAATTCACTTTCTCTGGAATTCACTTTTCAAAAAGAAACAACTTTTCTGCAAACAAACGGGCCGAAATGCACCTCTGCTTTCATTTTTTTTTTTTTTGTCACACTGACCCTTCCATCATGAGCATTCTCACTTTTTACTGCAAGCCAGTCATATTAATGGGTTGATATTACTGTTTCTCCAAGCCAGTCACCGTTACTGCAAACACTAAAAGAACTAGGGTGATATTGCTGTTTACATGAACAATAATCATTTTTTTAATTGCAGTTCTTCAACCTTTTTAATTGCATCTTCATCCTTTCAAGTTATATTACATGTTGAGATGTCTTATGATTTATGTTTTTCTATACATGTAAAGTGTTAAGGGATATTTTAGTGATGAATTGGAGAGCAATTTTCTACAAAATAAAAATTTATTTGTAATTATACATAGATATTAAAAAAAAAGACTAAACTAAAAAAACAAACAAATCTGTTTTGATATTGGCACAAACAGAGAGTTTGATTATTATAGTTTTCAGTTTATTTATCGTATGGTCCATATTATTTTTGAATTTTATATTTTAGTCCAAAATTTTATTATTATTTTTGTTTCCATTCTTAAAAATTAAAAGAAGAGAGAGAGAGAGTCATTCAAAAATATTTACCAAAGAAAAGGTTTTGACATTCAAGACACCAAAAAGAGTGATGATATTAGTGAGTTCAATGTAGTTTTTTTGCTCTAAAAATAATATTGTGGTTGTTAAAGTTTTTTTAAATCTTTTTTTTTTTTAGATTGTAGGCCATTTTAGAGTTTAAAATAGGTTTATAAAATATATTTTTAAGTGTTTTTAAATAAAAACAAGATAAAAAGTTTAGGCTTATGGAAGCCGCCCCCCGTGATGCTTTATATCTCCACCTTCGGGCATGCTCCTTAAAGCTTGGACTGTTTTTCATTTTCATGTTTCAGAGCTCTATTCGATCGGGAGCACCTAGTTATATTTGTATAGCCTCGATCGACCAGGTGCTTCCATTTTCGGATATGGGATCGGTCTACTTTGAGATCCATGTACCAATCAAGAGCTATCACTCATCAATGCCCAGAGAGAAGCAGGGTACGTAGGATCGAAGAGCTTAGTGTGGAAAGCTTAGAAAATTAGCTTAAATAAGCATACATGATGAGAAAGATAGAGCCATGCCCTAGCTACTATGTGAACTCCCCGTCTTTCCAAGCTATTATCATGGCGCCGAGGTAACAAAAAAGGTAATCTGCCTACGAGTGAACCAATATGATTGCTTCTTGACAAGATAATGTAACTTTTTCTTAGTTAAGGCGAAGACAAGTGTTCCTATCTATATATTGTATGGGGGGAGGTTTGTCAAGCTGTGAAGCCATAGGGATACATGCATGTGGATGTGGTGAGAAATGAGTCACAAAATTTGCTATTTGTTTAGTTTGTCACGTGGAGAAGAAGAAATTTCAACATATTCCCTTGCCTATAAGGCATGAATTCATGACTAAAAGCACTCAAACTTGGGCTTTTCTACAACTATATATTGTTGCTTACAGTGATAAACCTATAATATTGATTAAACTGACATGCATGGAAGATTTGGATAAGAAGGGCGGCGCCATGTTTAGGGCATGAAGGGATCGATGGAAGGGCTTGGGTAACATAATCACATGGTGGAAGGACCAGTCTTCCTAGGCTATATAGAGCGCGTTCAGTTCCACTCGGGCCCTGCTTTTTTTAACCTTCAAGTGCATGCATGGTACCTGCACATAAAAAGCAAGAGCAGGAGGGAATGACAAAGACCGACATTAACGTCACTTTGCTTCCCAGCGAAGATATTGAAAGGATTTTGTAGAGCTTAATTACACTATCGTTCTCCCAGGGAAAGGAAAAACCATTTTTTTCCCAGTACTTGCCGCCACTTTACCCGATAAGCAAGAAGCATGGCATCGACCTGATTCTGCTATTGATCTTGTCCTCTGTCTCTTTAGCTGCGAAACAAGTCTTCGTTCACAAGCAATTCTCCGATCCGCTGTTGTTAACTTTTGAAGGAGGAAGTGACAGAGAGTGTATTGAAGGGAAAAAAAGCCTTGCTCTCTGTTTCTTTCTTCTTCTTCTTTTCAAAGGATAGTGTCAAGCTGCTCATCCTAAAAGGGAGTTTTTTAGTTCCAAATTCCAAATTTCCAATTGTTGGTTTACAAGTATAATTTTATTAGAGTTTTGATATAGTCGAAATAAAACGCTAGAATCTCGCTGTATTGATATAATCGAAATAAAATACAAATAAAAGACTGGAATCTCGCTGTATATTTTCCTTACAAAATCAATGTATTGGATTAATTTACATGGTTATCGAAACTGAACGGAACTTAAATTCCTTATTATATTTGGATTTATTTTTCTATTTAGATTAGAATTTTTAATTTAATTAAGATTTTACTAATTAGAATATTTTTCTTATATTTAAACAAGCTTACCCTAAATTTTCATCCTTAAAAACTTGTCTCTCTCTCTATCTCACAATTTTGTAACCCTTTTCTCTGAGCGGCAACTGCCTTTCAAGATAGACATCAAGATGACAGGAGTGGCGGAGAATTCTATTACGAAAGATATGGTGATGCAGATTCTCTTAAAATTACCCGTCAAATCTATGTTGAGATTCAGGTGTGCATCAAAATCATGGAACTCCCTCGTTACTAGCCCTGGCTTCATGAAGAACCATCTGGACAAAGCCAAGCAACTGCTTCTCCTTCGAACCGAAAATCCTGTAGTATCTTACTCTTTGCATCTTGATAATGATCGTGTAGATATGTGCTCACGTTTGGAGTTTCCTATTCCGAATGAAGCTGGTCTTTTTTTTTTTTTTTATTTACGTGGGGTGTTCGGCCCAGCTTATGCTTTTTTTTTTTAGATTAACGTGGGTGTCCGGGCCAGCTTGCGCGCACCACGACTAATCCCACGGGCCCTGAAGTTAACGACCATGTAAGTCTCCAGTGGCCATCATATGAGCAATCAAGGATTCGAACCTGAGACCACAGAGGGAGCAAACCTCTTGATCCCAAACTCTTACCACTTGGCCACCACCTAGATGGTTGAAGCTGGTCTTTTTTATTTTATTGGTTGTTGTAATGGAGTTGCATGTCTTTCGAGTCAATATCTCCAACTCGATAGCAGCAGAAGACTTGTCTTGTGGAACCCTTCAATTAGAAAAACTTTGGATCTTCCAGCTCCGAGTTCGTGGGCTGCTATTGACAAGACTTTATTGGGCCTTGGATATGATCCACAAAGTGACGACTATAAGGTTGCCAGGGTTGTGAGGCTAAAAAGCCCAGAATATGCGGACGAGCGTCCATTTGCTTTTCAATTTTACTCGCTCAATTCAGGATCTTGGAATGAAAACGTTGATGTCAGCAGTAGTCTTGCGAATGAAGATACTTTGCGCAGCATCACCCTTCATGGCTTTGGCAATCCGGCCACTGTAAATGGGGTCATTCACTGGCTTCTACATCCTAGAGACAATAACGGTATGCTGGCACTATCCTTTGATTTAAGCAATAATTCATTCGGAGAGTTAATGCTGCCTGAATGTTTCGATCCGACAGAACGGATGGCAGCGATGTCCATTTCAGTGTTCAAGGACTCTCTTTCTTTCAATGTCCTTGAGGATTATGGCGGAAATTATGTTTGTGAGGTATGGGTGATGAGCCAATATGGTGCGAGGGAATCATGGGACAAGCAATACCGGATTGAAATGCTCGATATAGCATGGCCGGTGGTTTTTAGGAGTAATGGAGAGATATTAATGGTAGGATATGCAAATTCTCAGTTAGTTTCATGTGATCCTCAGACACAGGAAATTCATGATACGGGGCTGGAGGTGTTACTTGATGACTACGCTGATTATTTTGTTGAGAGTCTCGCTTTACTTGATAGATCAAACTAGACTCGGTAGCAAAAGGTACGGGTCATATCTTAATCTCCTTAACTGCTCTTTGGGATTGATATGAATTGGGATGTTTTCTCTTTAAATTTTCTTCGTTCTTGAATTACTCGTGTTCATCTTGTATTCATCCTTGTGCATGTGACCGGTTACCATTCATGAACGTGGCCTTTTTTTAGTTTAACTTTGTTTTAATCTGCAATGCATTCATGATCTCCTGTCAATCGATCGGTAAGCATCTCAAACTTTTTACTAGTTCCTTCTCCCTGTTTTGTGCCGAGAGTGTTGATTATTTATGCTCTACTAGTCTGTTTTGTGATATTCGCTTCATCCACTAGATTTTGGTTAAAGACACTATATTCTGCAAGAAGATTGTTACAACAGGTGAAATTAATATACATCCAAGCATGCTCTCTAGACCATGTAATGGGAAAGGCCCTCTTGTGGATTGATCGGTTTTTTCTTGCTTCTATGCAGGCTGCTGGACCTGCAACAACTAATGGAGCTTGGTAAAAGAACAAAAGAGGCACTTGAGAGGTTGTATTTGAAAAGGAAAACAGTATTCTATAAAAGACATTAGTTTTATATGTTAATGTTTCTTAACATTTACTTGTTCTTGAGGTTTCTGGCATGAACAAATAAAACTATTCTATAATTTTGGCAAATTATGAAGATTTATAGTTTGTTGTGAGGTGGCTTTACTCAGAACTACAAAAGCTTTAAGATAATATTTTAAAAAAATATATTAAAAATAAGATATATTATATCAATCCCGACCACCCTATCAGACTCGTGATCCGACTAATTTTTTATTGTTTTTTGAAGAGAATGATTAACTAGCCATTTACTCTTAGGTTGCTAACAATTCAGCGCAATTCTTAAAATTCACAATAAATATTTAAACAATGGAAAAGGAATACGTTGTTGCTAGTGTAACATTGCCATTTGCCGAATTTAAATTTCCCATGTGGAATTGAAAAGTTCTTGGTTTGATGCGTTTGTTTTTCGACTGCTTTTTAGTTTGCGGTGCAATAAATATAATAAGATATTTGATAATAAATTAAATTGTGTTTTGTATTATTATATCTTATAAAATAAAAAATATTTTAATATATTTTCAAATAAAAAATACTTTTCAAAGTAACTGCAGTGCAATAAATATAATAAGATATTTAATAATAAATTAAATTGTGTTTTGTATTGTGAGATCCTATAAAATAAAATAAAATATTTTGATATATTTCTAAGTAAAAATCATTTTGAAAATCAACCGCAATCATATTTTTAAATACAATTATAAAATATTTTATACATATTTTTTTGTTATATATAAACTTTTAATTATAATTTTTACCAAACACATATCTAAATCCAACATATCACACCTAAACACCCTTTTTAAAAACTTAATTTTTTTAATGCACAACCACATTTACATAAAATAGGCAGCTTCTTGTAACCTGGAAACACCGGACATTGTCAGCATATACTAAACGGTGTCCCTGAGAACCATTATTTTTTTGGCACTTACAGTTCCTGTTCTTCACTGGAATTTCCAACGGACTCTTTCACATCAGTTCTAAAATGGCAACTCGTTTTCTCTTTTTGCCTCGTTATATCTTGAAAGTTTGAGACTTCTTCCCTTCCCTTCTCTTGTTCAGAGGATTCTCCATTGAATCTAATCAAAAAAAGAGAAGCAGATTCTTCATTCAATCTACACACCGTGTTTTTACTCTGAATAGTAAGTTCAGACACCAGAAAACTTGAGGAGGTCATTGCGCATAATACCACCGGTCTTAATATCAAATTATTTACTGAAAATATGTCAAATGTAAATCTAAATCAAAGATAAAATAGTCAAGATTGTTAATTTAATTCAATTTTATAATTAAATATTCTAAAAGTATAATTGAGTTCATTTATAAGATTTAATATTTTATTTTAAATATAAAATTTATAATAAGTTATGAATTGAATTCAAATCATATATAAAATTTAATTTAATTTTACATTTATTTTGATTCTAAATATACTCTTTCATGACTAATTATATATATAAAAAAATCATAACTTCAAATATCTTTGTGATTCTCTCAAATAAAAACTACCAAACAAAACTCAAATTTGCCAATACCTCACATAGGAATTTGTTAAAAATTTGTGTCAGGATCACATAGGAATTTGTTTCAGATATTGTTAAAATTTAATTGAACAATAAGCTTTACTTTTATTTTTACAAGGAGAGGATTATAATCATGTTTTGTATGGATGTATTAGAGTAACTATACAGGTGGTGGGTAATCCACCTGAAAAGTAATTTAATCTACTCTTTTTTTTTTTGTTTTACCGATAATAGTATAATTACATTAACTTTCATACACTCACACTAAAATTAGACATTTGTTTTTTTTTTCAATTTAAAATTTATTTTTTCAATTTATGATTTTTTTTCTTGATCTTTTTATAAAAGTTTTATTGGTTTTTAATTCCATCATTTAATCTAATTTATGGTGTGTTATTTTTTACAATTTGATCCTGATTTTTTTTATTTTTTTATTAAAGTTATTATTCTTTTCAATTTAATCCCCAAATCAAAAATTTGTTGTTTTTCTCTAATTTATTTTTTATTTTAATTAGTATTATTTATTTTTAATCTTTTTCTGTAATTTTTTTTTTCTGATTTTGTCCTTAAGCATTTCATTTCTTGGGGATTGTGCTTTGTAATTTTTTCATGCATGGTATTTCTGGTTTTATAACCCAGGTCACCGGTTGACATCTTTTCTTTTTGGCTTATTTCTTTTTCTTCTTCAATTTTGATGTTCAAATTTTGTTTAAAAATTGGCTTTGTATTTTTTTTAGTTTTTTTCTATCGAGTTATCCCGACTTCATAACTTAAGATATAGATTTGGCGGGTTAACCCGGATTGACTTATCCATTAATCCCCATATTACAAGTTTATTGTGCTAGCATGAATTGACTTATACTTGTTTTTTTGTTGTTTTCTTGTCCTATTTTGTCCTTCCATATTTAATTAATTGAAAATTAAATAATATTTTTTTTATTAGATAATAGTTTTTTACTCGAGTTATCATGATTTTTTTTTTTTTGCTATCATCGCCTTTTTTTTTCCATCCATTTCAAATAAAATCAGTTTATTTGATTGATCAGGACTATAACATAAGTTATTAGATTTTTTTAATTAAAAAAAAACATGTTTGTTGTACTTGAATATTTTATAAAAAAAACTATCACAAACCCTTAGTGTAACAGAAGCCCATGCCCATGTCTGGTATATCTATACAATCTAACTAATGCATTAAAAAGAATTTTATTTTTATGTTGCCATACTTATAAAATTTGGTTGAAAATCATCAAATTCACAAATTAAAAGAAACTAAAAAGACCCCGACTTATATTGTAGCATTGTTCATTATAACTACAAATGACATTATAACTACAAATGACATTATGTATTTGAATAGTAAATGATGATTTTACATTCATGAACATAATATAATTGGTCTTGTAATCGATCTTTCTTTTTTTTACGTAGTAAAATTACTTATATGATATATAAGAAAAAAATTAATGTGATGGTGGGAATGGTTTTTTTTTTTTCATTTTAGATGTATAGTGAAATGACCATAATGCCATTGAATTAAAATTATTTTTTCCTTGGATCAAGGCTCTTGTTTTCTTTTTAGCTTTGTTGTTTTTGTAATTATTGAATTTAGTATTTTAACATATATAAAAATATTATTTCATTATTAAAAAATTGGTTGCACATGATAATCACACATGGATCCTTTTGTGATATTCAGACTATACAATGTATAGTGTCATTTGATTATCAAACTTCGGCTTCCATGATAACGTTTTAATCCTTGTAATGTCGCCTCCATTCCTAGGTTGTCATGTGTGGCAAAAAAATATCAAGTTTTGCACGAACGACAATTTTTTTTCTCTCTTCCTCGATTTTAGTGTGTTTCCCCTGCATATTTTCAAAGCAACCCTTTGATTTTTTTTTTTTTGGATTTGATCCCTATATTTTTTATTTTGAATAATCCATATAATTTGAATTTTCTTTTAATTCAATCCCTTTTTGATATATTTACCCTTTAGACTTGGTCAACTTTCTTTTGATTGTGATTTTTTAATCATTCTCTTAATTAAATTATATTTATAATTGTATCCCCCAATATTTTATACCATTTTCTTAATTGAATTATTTTTTCAATTGCATCCCTCAATATTTTAGTTTATTTTATTTTATGTCAAATTTGGTCTTTATTCTTTTGATTGATATTTGTTTTGTTTTTAATCTTTTTTTTTTATTTGAGCTTTCTTTTTTTATTTTGTCCCTCAATATTTTATTAATTGAGATTTTTCTAACCTTGCGGGTCACGAGTTTGAAAGATTAAACCAGGTTGACTTAAATTTTTTAGGTCTTTTTTGTAATTGATTTTTATGATTTCATCATTCTATAGAGTTATCCCGATCATATATGCTAGATCATAAGTTTCACATATTAATTCAGCTTGACCTAGGTTAATATTTTTTTTTTATTGTTATTGCTACCTTTTTCTTATTATATCATCAAACTAATTGAGTTTTAACTTGTTTCTTGTATTTCTCTTACTTTTTTAAAAATGTTGCTAACTTTTTTTTCACTCTAATTTTTTTTAATCCAGCTTTGGGCGTGAATCTAATTTGAATATGTTTATTTTTATAATTAAGGTTAATATTAAAATTAAATATAACTTAATTACATACAAACTTATGAGCCATGCACAAACCTCAATTTCAGCAACAAAAAAACTAAACACACCCTTTAACTATATATTAGTTACATGACCCGCATGACGCCGCGGGTCATTTTTTTTACATAAAAAATATTAAAAAAAATTAAAATCTAAAAATATTAGGTCTTTTTGTAAAGCTATAATCAAAAGTCTTAGATTTGGCTGCAACACCTGACCAAATAATAATATTTATAATACTGATAATAACATTAAACTTGTATGACTCAAGTTGAAGTAGGTCTGGCTGCAATACCAAACCCAATAGTCTTGAATGTTGGTCTAATTGCAAGATCGTGTCGTAAAAGTGTGATAATTAAATAAATTGATTAAAAAAAACTAATAAGGAAAAAGAAAAAAAATCTGAATCAACTAGGTTAACTCGTCAAACCAGGTTAACCCGTCAAACTTGAGATCTATGTAATGAAAGTCTGATAATTAAATAGAAAAAATATAATATTAAAAACCTAAATTAAGAAAAATAATTAAAAAAGATAAAGGTAAAGAAAAAAGATAAAAAAAAACTAAATGCATTAACTTTTTCAATGTGGACCGCGCTATACAGTCCATAGTAAAAGGCTTTAAAAGAAAAAGGAAAAAAAAATAAAGGCATACACTATGAGTTTTTTTTTTGCATAAAAAATATTAAAAAAGGCTAAGATATACCCAAGAGCCGTTGGTCTAGCAGTAACGCTTAACCCAAGAGTAATATTTATAATAGTAATAATAATATTAAACTTACATGACTCAAGTTTAAGTGAGGCTCGCTGCAACACCAAACCCAAGAACCTTGGATGTGGGTTTGACTGCAATGTCGTGTTATAAAAACGTGATAATTAAATAAATTAATTAAAAAAACAAATAAAAAAACTAACATGAAGAAAAAAACTAATGACAAAAAAAAAAATCTAAATTAACCAGGTTAACCCGTCAAACCTGAGATTCGTATCATGAAAGTTTGATAATTAAATAGAAAAAAATTGATAGGTTAACCCAAAATTAATTGAGTTAACCCGTCAAACTCGGGATACATGTTATTAAAGTCTGATAATTAAATAGAAAGAAATTTAACATTAACAAACTAAACTAAACAAAAAAAATTAATTAAAAAAAAAGAAAAACAATTCTGGGTTAACTCATCAAACCAGGTTAAGTTAACCCTTCAAATCAGGTGTCAAACCTGGGATCTGTGGCATGAAAGTTTGATAACTAAATAGAAAAAAATTGATGTTAACTCATAATTAACTGAGTTAATCCATCAAACCCGAAATACATGTCATTAAAGTTTGATAATTAAATAGAAAGAATTTTAACATTAAAAAACTAAACTAACCTAACCTAAACAATTAATTAAAAATAAAAAAGCAAAAAAAAAAAAATATTTCGAGTTAACTCATCAAACCTGGGATCCGTGTCATGAAAGTCTGATAACTAAATAAAAAATTAGCATTAACTAACTAAATTAAACAAAAAAATTCATTAAAAGAAAAAAACACAAAAAAAGAGCAAAAAAAAAACCCATAAAAGCATGAAAATGAAAAAAAAAAATAAAAACAGGGGAAAAAATTAGAAATGGAAAAAAAATAGAAAAAAATTGACGGGTTAACCCTGAATTAACCGGGTTAACCTGTCAAGCCCGAGATACGTGTCATTAAAATCTGATAATTAAATAGAAAGAAATTTAACATTAACAAACTAAACTAAACCAAAAAATTAATTAAAAAAAGCAAAAAATAAATAAATTCCGGATTAACTCGTTAAACCAGGTTAAGTTAACCCTTCAAATCAGGTTAACTCGTCAAACTTGGGATCCATATAAGGAAAGTTTAATAACTAAATAAAAAAAAAATTGACGGGTTAACCCAGAATTAACTGGGTTACGTGTCATTAAAGTTTGATAATTAAATAGAAAAAAATTTAACATTAACAAATTAAACTAAACTAAAATTTTTAATTAAAAAGAAAAAAAAAATTTAGCATTAACAAACTAAATTAAACAAAAAAATTCATTAAAAGAAAAAACACAAAGAAAAGGGCAAAAAAACCCATAAAAGCAAAAAGAAATGAAAAAAATAAATAAATAAAAACAGGGAAAAAAATTGGAAATGGATAAAAAAACAAAAAAATTAAAAACAAAAAGAAAAACACCCCAATTTTAGTATATGTTATAATATAATATAATAATTCTAATTATAATAACTGTAATAATATAATATAATATAATATAATAATAATGGAAAGCATGAAGTGGGAAAGTTAGAGTAGTTTTTTATGTCTTTTAATAAATTAACATCTTAAATCTAGAATTCATATCATAAAAATTTTGGTAACTAAATAAAAAAATTTAGTATTAATAAAGTAAACTAAAAAAAATTTATTAAAAAAAGGGCAAAAAAAAACCATAAAAGCATAAAAAATAAAATAAATAAATAAATAAAAAAAGGGTAAAAAATCAGAAATGGATAAAAAAAAATTAAAAACGAAAAAAAAAACAGCTCATTAGTATATGTTATAATATAATATAATAATTATAATTATAATAATTATAATAATATAATATAATATGGGAAAGCCTAAAAGACGTGGGGAAACGACCCCACGCCTTTTAGAGTATTATTTAATAAAAAAAACTGCAAAGCACGAAGGAGATCCCAGCCATCCAATATAAACTCTTTCCACTTGTCAAAATCCTAACACATCACTCTCTCCACGTCATCGCCTGCCTCTCTCTAGTCTCCAGACTCTCCACTCTCTCCAGATTCTTTGTATTATCGGCGGTCAATGAATCAATCAAAACAAAACGCCCCTATATCCCTTAAAACGGCAACATTTTAATCTCACCAAGAAAAGAGAGGGTTACAGAACCGTCGATTACTACCGGAAGTGGTGGTGGTGGAAGATTCGCTATCTCGACGATAGATGGGCAGGATGGGAAAGACATACACAGTGAATCCAATTGATTACAAGTTACTAGAAGAAGTAGGATATGGAGCGAGTGCCGTTGTTTATAGAGCGATCTATATTCCGTTCAATGAAGTCGTCGCTATCAAGTGTTTGGATCTCGATCGTTGCAACAGTAATCTGGTTCGTGTACTTTTTTTCTTACTGTCTTGACTCATTTTTTACTTTATTTTTCTTGTAATTTGAAGTGATTTTTACTGTGATTTTAGGTCAGATCGTGTTTGATTTGATCGAATTGTGAATTTTTTGGTGTTTTTAGCTTTGAATGAACTTTTATTGAGTCGTTATAGTCAGCAGAGTAGCGGATTGATTGAGATTTTAAGTGATAATTGGGTTCATCCTTGTGATTGTGATTGTTATTGAATTTGAATTTGATTTATGATTTTCATATCTAATTATGTATGCTTACACGTTTGCCTTCTTAATTCAGTAGGTGAAAATAATATTTTTCATAAAAATCAATTTCAGCATTTTGAAGTTTAATGCTCACTAACTCATACTGATTGGTGCAGCGCTTGCTGTTAAGAAAACATTTCGGATTATGGTGATTTGGCTTTTATCATATTTATTGCATACTTATAATTATGGAATGGAATAATTAATAAAGCACCGATTACAAGTCACAGCACTAGTCAGTGAAATGAAGTTACAAAAAGGGCTGGTATCTCTTGGAGTAACCTTTTGGAGCTGGATATAAGAATTTGCAAAATTCAGTCATATTGGTGAATGGATTTCAGATACTGCTAGCTTTCTGATCGTAGTGATATAAAACCCAGAAAAGGAATGTGCCTGGAAGCTTTTATTGAATATTTGAAAGACTATTGCTCTGGGTTTGTGCATTTGTCCTGATAGTAGATATTTTTAGTTGTTCTATTAGTTAAACTCTGCTCTTCTTACTGATTTTGTCTGTGTAAGCTGTTCATTAATGTCCATTGTTTATTTAAGTGGCTATTTGATGGATTTTTTAATATAGGATGACATAAGGAGGGAAGCTCAAACCATGAGTTTGATAGATCATCCAAATCTTATTAGAGCATATTGTTCGTTTGTTGTTGACCATGATCTATGGGTGGTCATGCCATTCATGGCTGAGGGTTCTTGTTTGCACCTCATGAAGATAGCATATTCTGATGGATTTGAGGAGCCTGCTATTGGTTCTATTCTAAAAGAAACCCTCAAGGCTTTGGAGTACCTGCATCGACAAGGGCATATTCATCGGGATGTTAAGGTCAGCAAAGCATTAAGATGGCACAGTTATTTCACCAGATGGTCCAAGTTTCTCTTTTTTTATTTTTCAACACCATGTCTCATGTTAACTTTTATTTTCAATTGTTTTTGCAGGCTGGAAACATACTACTGGATACAAATGGAGATGTAAAGCTTGCTGATTTTGGGGTTTCAGCTTGCATGTTTGATGCAGGTGATCGACAGCGTTCTAGAAATACTTTTGTGGGGACTCCATGCTGGTAAATATTATCAGTAATGATTTATATGTAATTTGAGTTTTGAGATGTATTTATACTAGAAAGTGTTTTCCTCCGCGCTCTTTAACTTTCAAATTGCAGGATGGCACCTGAGGTTTTGCAGCCAGGAAGTGGATATAATTCCAAGTGAGTTTTTTTTTTTTTAATGTAATTTGTCAAGTTAGATTTCCCTGATTGCAACTTATTAAGCTATGTTTACATCCACTTCCTGTGTTCCCTAAAACCCTTGGCAGTACTTGTCATGTTCCAAATTTGGGTTTGAGTGTATATATGCATATTCTTGTGTGTGCAAGCCTTGTAAATAAGTTTGGCTACACTTTTTAGTCTTGTTTTTGGATGACAGAAGCTCTCATGATACTTTCACTTCTTTCCTTGGAGGAACTCTCTCACACTCTCTGCTCTTTTTTTTTTCTTTTGATATCATTTTTTTTTAATTGATGGTTAGGCAGAACTTGTACCTTTATCTATTGAAGAAACTGACTGTGAATTAAA
Organism: Populus euphratica; assembly: GCF_000495115.2. NCBI lineage: Eukaryota > Viridiplantae > Streptophyta > Magnoliopsida > Malpighiales > Salicaceae > Populus > Populus euphratica. The sequence continues at coordinate 814,046 of NW_011499859.1, read as the reverse complement.
ATTGAGAAAGAAAAGAAAACTCCTATAAGCTTGTTGCTTGATTGCTTCTTTCTTCCTGCTCAGGGCTGATATTTGGTCATTTGGTATAACGGCACTTGAGTTGGCGCATGGCCACGCACCTTTCTCAAAATATCCTCCAATGAAGGTATTTCCATTTATTAGTATTCAACAAGAATGTTCACTGAGATACAGCTTGAGCTCAGGGAAGCTTTAATTTAAGTGGCTTACTGAGATACCATTTATTTTTCCTGTTATCTTTCATTCTGTTAGGTTCTTCTCATGACCATACAGAATGCTCCTCCTGGTCTTGATTATGATCGTGATAAAAAGTTCTCTAAGGTATTGAAACTCTTTCTCGCTAGATTTTCACAACAATTGATTTACTATGAAAATGCATTTACATATAAGAAAAATTGCATCATTTTCTTTGCTAGCCTGGTAAGAATGTCAGAAGGCTTCTAGTATAGCTGTCATCACTGATTTCTTTTTCCAATGTATATTAAGGTTCTAATTTGAGGATTTCCAGTTGTGATCAGTCTTTTAAAGAAATGGTTGCAATGTGCCTTGTGAAAGATCAAACAAAGAGGCCAACTGCTGAGAAGTTATTGAAACACTCCTTTTTCAAGCATGTGAAGCCTCCAGAACTTTCTGTGAAGAAGTTGTTTGCGGACTTGCCCCCACTTTGGAATCGTGTGAAAGCTATTCAGGTTAGCGATCATATTGGTACAATGCTTGATTTGTGCCTCATGTTTTTCTGGTTGTGCTGTTTTATGAACTTGCTGAGATATTGCAGCTTAAAGATGCTGCACAGCTGGCTCTAAAGAAAATGCCTTCAGCTGAACAAGAGGCATTGTCACAGGTTAGGACACTTCTCAACGTCATAAGATGATGCTTTTCATCTGTTTAATTGATGCACTTGCAGCTCATCATACATTGCTTTCCTAGCAAATACTTCTTCATTAATTTCTTCCTATTCCTTTTCTTGCTTGGTTAGATTACATAAATTTAATGTTCGTTTTAGCACCCTCAGCTGTTCTTAGACACTGATTTTTGGTTATATTTTTGAGTCATTCAAGTATATCCTGACTTTGGGGTTCTACAGATGTCTATTGCTTATCAAGACACTAACAGATGACAAACAGTGACCAGTGCCATTTGGTCACATAATTGAATATCCCTATTCTTTCTTACTGTTGAATGAGTTGACCAATAAATTGTTTCTTATGCTTTCCCTGAGAATTTTTTAAACCAGAGATCATAATCCATAAGAAGCCATTTGTTCATAAAATAAAATATGATCATGTAGCTTTTAACTATAGACCCTGTTTAAATAAAAGAAATGGTTCAATTGAAACAAAAAACACTGGGTATTTCCTTGACCTGCTAAATGGAAAGAGATGTTAGCTTGCACTTTCTTTCTGGCAATCCATGCCATAAGATCAGTATTATGTAACAAGGTTATAGCTCTTTTACTTCTTTTACTTTCTTCACCAAAATGTGCTCCTTGACTTGCTCTCGCTACTCAATCCCACTGTAGAACCAAGCCAACAGTACAGACAAATATAAGCACATATTCTTTTTTCAATAAAACCTGTTTATCGTAATTTTGTGCCAATAATAACAGTTATAATCTCCTCTGATTAAGAAAATGTTATCATTTAAATTCTTGGGTGATGGTATCTACTGTGCCAGGGTATTTAGTATGGAGTATTAAGAACTGAAAGTATAATTGAGGATAAGCAACATTTATAGGTCAAATGTATTTGTACCCACGACCTACTTTATTATTTCTTTCTTTCTGACCTCTTATGTAATGACTTGTCTTACCCTCATCAGAGCGAGTACCAACGAGGAGTTAGTGCCTGGAATTTTGACCTTGATGATTTGAAAGCCCAAGCATCTCTAGTAAGCTGACCATCTAAATGAGGCTGCATTTTTTCTTCATTTTGGTAGTATTTTTCTCGTTGGTTATACAATTAGGAGATAATTGTGCCTTTTCTTCTAGGTGCGAGATGATGATGATGATATACTAGTGACGAGGGAAGAAGATGAAAGTGTGAAATTTGGTGGTGATAAGGTATAGATGAGTTATTTGTCACTGAAGACTTCTTTTATTAATCTGAAGTTGTCACCAGGCCTTGTATATTTACTTTTGCTTCTTGAGATACCTCTGTTGCTTTAGGAATTTTTTGGTTCTCAAGCAAATGAGCTTGTTTATTGTTTGCAGGTCACTACTGGTTCCCAATCTAGTTCATTGAATGTAAATTCGAAGAGTGAAATGCAGCAGGCTGAGTACAGCAGACAATTAAGTGGTGGTAAATTGCCTCGGGTGGATAACTTAAACAGAAAGGGCAGGTTACCAGAAAGTGACTTGCTGGAAACCAGTAGCCAGGAAAAAGTTGGTTGGAAGAGAAATGAATCAAGCACCGAAGCAAAGGCATCAACCTCAGAAAATGATGTGATGCAAGCCAAGGCCAAAACAGTGAAAAGTCGCCAAACCCTTAGTGGGCCACTCATGCCTGGTACGGTACTTTCTCATTCATTGTCAGAAAGGGGGCGCACTTCTGAAAGGTCTGTTTTTTTTTCTTTTTTAGTCTGTCTTTCAGCATTAACTATGCGCCAATTAGAGCTGTTTGAAATATAATGTTTCATGGGTGGTGGTTTTGTTTGTGTAACTTGTGTTAATGATGGCACTTAAAGGCCTTGCTCCCTGTACTTGACATAACTCTAGCCTGCTTCCCAAACTTGCAAAAGGAAGGTAGTTCATTAGGTTGAATGGGTAGTTTATTGAGCATTTGGAATTACTTTAAGAAATGATACTATAAATTGGCTGGTGTTTTGTTGAGCATGAGTTGACTGTAATAAATTGTAACAATCCTTCTTGAACTGAAGAATGCCAGGTCCTGAGTAAGAGCTTCATTACTATTTTATGAAAGTTCAATTTGTCATTTTATACTTTTGACACAACATTCTTCTTACAATAGGATATTGAAAGAAGATATCAATTAAAGAAAACAATGTATTACATGAATTCTACATTTGATTAGCCTTCAATTACTTAATGCTTCTTCGATACACACTTTCACATTTTGTAGCCAGAGAACCTTCGTTAAAAAGTTAGCAGAAATAATGCTCGTGTGTTACATTCTCTTTCACATTTTGCAGCCAAAGAACCGTAGTTAAAAGTTAGCAGAGAAAGATGTGGTATAGTGGCTTTCTGGGAGTTGAATTTTGATGTTTAGTAAGAAACGAGGATAGAATGTCCAATCCCTTCTGTATGTCTTTGTTGAGGAAAACTAGTTTGTGTAATCACTGATTTACTTGAACTTGAATGTTATTGCCCAAATCTATGAAACTAGTGTATGCTTTGCTGTCTCTATATTTATGTATGCTCCAAATTGAAATTATCAGGCTCTTGTCTGTTGGTTAATAGGTTTGAGAATGAAAGACAGCCAACAGCTGAAAGAGCCACCCGTGAAATTCGAAAAGCTCCAAGCTTTAGTGGTCCTCTAATTCTTCCAAATCGAGCTTCAGCAAACAGTTTTTCAGCTCCCATAAAATCTTCAGGAGGTACAAAAATACATTTTGTATTAAAGATTACCACAGCTATCACTATTGTTACTTAGTTTCCCCTTTTTTGTTATTACCATCATAATCACCAAAAAGAGTGTGAACTTAAAGCTATCAAATGATGCCGCCATTCCTATAACATAGCTTATGAATTTGTTATCATTACTTGTTTCCAATAATAGGATTTAGAGATTCTTTGGATGAAAAGCCGAAGACAAATCTAGTCCAAATAAAGGGGAGGTTCTCAGTTACATCAGAAAATTTAGATCTTGTAAAGGTAACACTCAATTCTTATGGCATGCTATCTTATTATCTGACTCTCACTAACTAAAGAATGTGCCCTAGGATATTCCATTAAGTACAGTTCCACTCCGGTCTTCCCAAGTAAGTGGCTCATCTTTACCCAGTAGTTTAGTAACTACTATTGTTCTCTACTTCTCATTTGATGTTTTGTTCTTGTGATTTTCAGTCTCCACTGAAAAAGTCTGCTAGTGTTGGTGAATGGATGTTTGAACCCAAACAAATGGTATGTGCGTTGACCTTTTGTTGATGTATATAGCTCTTGATATTGATCAAACAAATTTATCACCACATACCATGTAAGTTTATAAGATTCTTTTTGAAAGATGGTGGAATTAAAGTGTCCGTTGAGTCAATAGCTTTAGAAACCAAGTTGGGCGTAGTTTTGCTCTTAATTTCAAGATAAAGCATGCCTTGATTTGTTATCAAGTCTTACTTTTATATATACACTAGTTAGGCGGCCCGTGCTACGCCGCGGATTAATTTTTTTGGCATAAAAAATATCAAAAAAAGCTAAGATTCAAGAATGTTAAGTCTATCTGCAAAGCTAGACTCAAGAGCTTTGGGTCTGACTGCAATACCTGACTTAAGATTAATATTTATAATATTAATTATAATATCAATAGTAATATTTATAATACAAATAATAATATTTTTAATATTAATGATAATATTAAACTTGTATGACCTAAGTTTAAGAGGGTCTGCTTACAACATCAAGCCCAAGAGCTTTAGATGTGTGTCTGGTTGTAAGACCATGTCATGAAAGTATGATAACTAAATAGAAAAAAAAAAATATTACAGAATGAAATTAAACAAAAAAAAAGAAGAAGATTAATTGAAAAGGAAAAAACAAAGCAAAGAACTATTCCAATGAATAGTGTTTTGCGAGGAGAGATATAGTAAAATCCCTACATGAGATTATGATAATCTAATGAAAAGTGAACAAAACAAATCATGAAGTTTAATTCTCAATCAAATCGATATTAAAAGATGAAATTGAAAGAAAAAAATCTAATTAAGAAAAGAAAAAAAATCTGAATCAACAGGGTTAACCTTCCAAACCAGGTTAACTCGTCAAACTTGGGATTCGTGTCATGAGAGTGTGATAACTAAATAGAAAAAAAATAATATTAATGAACTAAATTAAACAAAAAAAGATTAATTAAAAAGAAAAAACAAAACAAAACAAAAAAACATATCGGAAGAAAAAAACTAATTAAGAAAAATAAATTTGAGTCAACTAGGTTAACTTGTCAAATTAGGTTAATCTGTCAAACCTGAGATTTATGTCATGAGAGTGATAACTGAATAGAAAAAAATTTAATATTAATGAACTTAATTAAACAAAAAAAATTAAAAAGAAAAAAATCCTATAACTAAAAGGCATCAGCTTTTTAGTGCGGCAATTCACAGTAAAAAGCTGATGCATTTTAGTTATATACTAGTTCAGAAGTCGTATTTTTTTGTGGATGGAAACTAGTTGGCGATTAATTGAAGGAGACAAATAATAGTAATAACTAGTGAAATCAGGTTAAACCGTCAAACCTGAAATATGTGTCATAAAATTCTGATAACTAAATAGAAAGAAATTTAATATTAACAAATTAAAGTAAATAAAAGAAATTAATTAAAAAAAAATCTGGGTTAACTTGTCATACCAAGTTAATCTGTTAAACCCGGGATCCGTGTCATGAAGGTCTAATAACTAAATAAAAATAATTTAACATTAACAAATTAAATTAAACAAAAAAATATATTAAAAGAAAAAAACAAAGAAAGAAGTAAAAAAAAAAACAGCTCAAAAAACAAAACAAAAGAGACAAAAAAGACAGCTTAGCTTTTTTTTTAAAAAAAAACAGAAACTGCTGAGCGTTTCACCGTGGACTTGCATAATAAAACACTGAGCAGTTTTAGTATATTTTACAATATATAACTCATACTTTTTCTCTCAGACTCTAAATATTCTCGTGTTTTTTTCTCAGCGTGTGAATAATCAGCCTCCAAAAGAGGTTAACAACAATAGTGTACCTGCATTACTCTTGCCTCATCTTCAGAATCTTTTTCAGCAGACCTCAATTCAACAGGTAAAGACTTACAGTTGAGTTGTTTTTCCTTTCAAGGTTTGCTTGTCTTGAATTCTGTAAAATCTAAAGCCAGTCGACTTGTAATCAGATTTTTTTTTTAATTCCAGGATATTATTATGAGTTTATTGAATAGCTTGCAGCCAGCCGAGGCTGTAGAAGGTGAGTAACAAATCTGTTACCGCATGCTATTTGGTATGATTTTAGGGGAGAAGCAATTAAACAAGTTGTGGGTGTTTTATTTTGTGTCAGCTGCTCAAAATGGAAAGTTGCCACCACTGCCTCGTGGTTCAGAGAATAATGGAAGTGTGAGCAGATTTTCTATCTATAATGCAGCTCTTGGGTTTCAAATTCTTGTATACAAGCATATCCATTGTTAAGATCTAAGTATTTCTCTGGTGATGATGTTTTATTGGGATTTGGTACGCAGGGTCATATAACTGAACTTGTGTTGATTCCAGATTTTGCAAGTGGACACTTACTTGTGAAAATTGCTTTTTGATTATTTCTTTTGCATTTCCTCAAATTACCGAGTCTACTTCATAGTGACCATTGGGATTGCTGTATCATTGTGGAATATTCCCAAACTCTGATCTACTCATTCTCACAGGTTGAATCAGCATCCTCTGAGAGGGAAAGGTCATTATTGATAAAGATCACCGAGCTTCAAAATAGGTTGATCATTTGTCCTTTCCTTACTTGTCTTTATACCTTACCTTTCTGGTCTTTAAACTTATGTAAGTTTAATTTTCTCACTCACCTGTTGCAGGATGATGAATTTAACCAATGAACTAAATTCTGAAAGGCTAAAATATGTGCAAGTAAGTTGATTGTGAGGATCGATTTTGCTGTCTTTGCCCTGCTTTATTATCATGCGCTTAGGGAAGTAGGATGATTTCTAATAGGAGCCTCACCCCTTCTTTCATGATGAGCCAAACGCAAGAGTTGAATATGTAGAACATTTATACCCAGTTCTGAGGTGAATTAAGTTGAGAATGTTGTCATTTTTACAGTTGCAACAGCAGCTGAAAGCCATAACTGGTGGAGAAGAGAACGGTGAAAGGAGTGATGTTGACTCCTGAAAGCTTAGTTCTTATCACCGTAAAGTGAAACCTTGTAAATTCAGGCATGGGCTGTACATCATGCAGGTAGGTGCTTGCGATTCTTTTTATGGGCCGGATTGGAACCATCTTCAAGTATGGCTACGGAGAAAGGTTGCAAAGGGCAAGTACGGTTTGCAAGTTTCTTCTGCAAATCCGTTACAAACAGTTCTTTGAAGATCATACCATATCAAGTTCAAGCGGAAACAATCTTTTCTTGTTCCAGGCGAAGTGTATCTGCAAGTTGACAGAAATTTCATTTTTAACCGTTTGTTTAAATCAGTTGCCATGAGAGAGTAGAAAGATTCGAGTGTTTGTTTATATATACGTCTTAATCAGGTCATTCAAATGTATTATTTTGTTCATACATATTCGATCTTGTACGTGCTGGTAGAACTTTCACCTGTACTGCTACTACTGCTACGCACTTGGGGGATTTCACAATAATTAGAGAATGGTAATAAATGAATAGAGAGCCATAAATTTCCCCTTCCTTCTTCATGGATTTTTTGTTTGATGCTTGTTATACCTGCAATCGGCCTCATTCTCAAGGGTGCACGTACATATCTCTATTTCATGTGAAGTCAAGGCATATCATGAATTAAGAGTCCAATTTAGCAGCAGCTTTGTAACTGGGATGGAAAGATGGAAGTTAATTTCCGTACAAGGGTAGTACAACAGAGCAAAAGATTACCTTTTGCCAGCCTCTTCATCTAAGCTTTCCATGACTTTCCAAAGCCTTGATGTTAACTGTACGCGATGCCCTTATCGAAAATATCTGAAAAAACATTTTGAAGAACTTATAACCAACAAATGGATTGAAATCAATTTCTTGAGTTTAGATCTATCATTTCAAGCAAAAATAAAAGCTAAATTATGCTAAAAAATACCTCAATGGATCTTATCTCTTTGAATAAAACTCTAACATCAAAATTAATTTTTTTTAATGGTATCAAACAACCACTTTTTTTTATTTTTTTCATTTTCAAAAAGGTTTTTTCCTTTTCTCTCCGACTAAGAAACTGAAAAAAAAAAATGAACTTTTACACCATGAAAATTATCATTAATGTGAGATTAGCCATATATTTTCTCCGAGTTTTACATTTTAGTTTCCTATCTTTACATTTTATACTTTTACCATAATTTAAAACTTAACTTCTTCCAATTAAGTTATAGGAGGGTTTGATTGACAAACAAAGTTAGAAAACGAAAAGGAGAAGGCAGTTGGTTCACTGTTAATAAGTTTGTTAATGAGTGTTTACACAAGACATATTAGAAACTTAGCCTTCTCAATCCACCCATATTTACAGGAATTTCCACCATATAAATCTGGATTTTAAGATGATTAATCTGTGGTGACATGTTTAGATTCTAAAATGTCAAATTGAATGAGTTTTTTTTGGTTAACCTCGTAAAAGTCCCCGACCTTTAATGCTTCTCTCGTTTAAATCTCCAACTTATTTTTCATCTCAATTAGATTCTCTATTTAACAATGAAAATCATTTTTTTTATTTTTAATCTATAAAACTGTTAAATAATCACTTGAAGTCCACACTAAATTTTCTTACACATAAAGAAATATAAAAATAAGTGAATTCTCAAATATCCTCATTTTGAATCACATTAAACTCAAGTCATAAATAATATTTTAAAAAAAAACATAAAACTCTCGCAGTTATTTGTATAATTTGTTCTATTGCATGATGTGGAGAGTTTTAGTAAATTTATGGGTTCTTAATGAAAGAAAGAGAAATTACATGATTTTCTCATTACTACTTGAAGATTATATTATATTGGAGACTCAATTCGTGATGAAAAATATATTAGGGATTTAATTGAGGTTTTCTCTTTAAGTTGGAGGTTTTTTTGGTTTTTTTTTTTTTACAATATAAACAAATCCCTTGAGGTCAATGGTATGCTAATTCGCATGAAAATTAAGGAATTAGAAAGATATTTTAATTTAAATATCTTATTTGAAATAATAATGAAGAGTTGAAATTAAATTTAAAATTTTTAATACTTAGCTTTTAAAATTTAAAAATAATAATTAAAAAATAATTTTATTAAAGATGTTAGTAATAAAAATAAGAGTAAAAATTATTATTATAATAATATTACGAAATATATTTTTTTATAGCGATTATATATATATATATATATATATAGAGAGAGAGAGAGAGAGAGAAGCTGTCAACAAGTATGACCACGATGTACCCACACACACTCTTCTCAAGAAGTACGAAACTCAAGATTCTGCCTTAATTCCTTGCTTCCTTCCTTTGATCACACTCTCTCCTTAAAACCCAATCTCCATCTCCTCCCTTCGATGATCACACTGGCCACCACCGCTTCACTTTCTCCTTCCCTAAAACCTCCTAACTTAATTTCGCCACTCATCAAACTAGAACCCTCTTTTTTCCACCTCCGTAAAACCCTCATCAAGGTAAAACAAAACAAAACACTGCAAATTCTCTTCTTTTTTTACTCCTCTTTGAACTTTTTTTTGTTGTTGTTAATACAGAGGAAGAAGTTTAACAGGGGAATATGCAGGGCAGCGTTGTCAGACGACACCCCGTTTGCTGTTGCTATCAGTGTGTGTATGCTGAGCTCTTTGCTTTTACCAAACACAGCTACTAAGGAGGAGGAGGAGGAGAGTGATTCGGGAATTACTACTACTGATACGAGGATTGCTATTATGGGTATCATCAGTTTCATTCCTTACTTTAATTGGTTGGTAAGTGTGTTGGTCTGTGTTTGATTTTTACAATTTTTGTATTTGTTGTGTTTTTGGAATCTGGGTCTCGATAAAGTTCTGATCTTTTGTTGTTTTGTTCGCAGAGTTGGGTTTTTGCTTGGCTTGATACTGGGAAAAGGAGATATGCTATTTATTCTCTTGTTTACTTGGCCCCTTATCTGAGGTTTTTTTTCCCCTTTTGTTTTATAGTACCATGCTTACATTATCTCTCTTTATTCTGATTTTTTAATATGGCATCCAGTTTTTTTTTTTTTTTTTTATTGATGCTTTGCTAAGTTTTATAAGAGATGCTGATCTGTAGTGTAGGTTGTCTTTTTTGGTTAGGAAGTGATTATGGACTATGGAGTGTGAACATTTGGGACTTGTTGTCCACATATGTTGTGTCTTGCTAGTTTGGTTATGACTGTTGAATGCAAAATGTGAACTTTGAGTTGCAGTTTACAGGGTATTCATTCAAGATTTTCAAAAATTTGTTAATATTGATTAGAAGCTATATATTTTAGTTCGATTGATATATTGATGATGGACTTGTAATGTGAATCAGTTTGTTCTTTATTAAAGAGTTAATTATGTGGTAAAACAATTTCCGGGCTTAATATATTACACTGCCTGATGCAATCAAGGATAATCTACAGTGCCTGCTTAATTACAGTTAATTTGAACATGTTAGTTGATTGTGGATTGGATGCATGGATTTGATTATGTAATTTTTCTTATCTGGCTCAATAGATCAAATATGTCTCTGTCTCCCGAGGATAGCTGGCTGCCTATTGCTAGCATTATTTTTGGAATTGTTCATGTTCAGGTATAACATCTATAAAACCATTTTGGTTACCTTCTGGTTTGGGGTTCCTCTACGTGTTCACATCGTTATGATAGACCAGTAGGAGAAACTATGGAAGATAGACTCTGACTGAAACATAATGTTTGAAGTATCAGCAGAACTAAATAAGAGCAAGAACTCCAACTTAATGATTTTGGTTACCATCATCCAAGATATAAAGCATTCATATTTGTGCCACTAATTTTTTGCAGCTAGAAGCAAGCATAAAAAATGGAGATGTTCAGGGATTTCAATTATTTAGCAAAGCAGCCAGGTTTCTTCCATTGCTGGCAAAAAAGGAAGATATCATTTTGAGGGAGCATCAGGAACCATTGGAGGAGGTATCAATCAATGGAAGTCCTTTTTTAATTTTCATTTCATTCTTCTAATGATCTGTGAGATTATAGTTGAGTTTCTCACTTTCCATGTTAGGAGAGAGAAGGAGAACACATGAATCTGCCATCCACAGACCAGCAATCAAGAAATGAGCTTCGGCAGAGAGGAGTCCCAAGAAACCACCCAGAAAATCAAGCGCACTCAAATGGAGGTTGGGATGATGATGATGATGAGCAGAGGAAACAATAGAACAACAGCTTCATGGTTAATGTGACTTGGTTAAATAAATGCTCTTTTGATAGCAATGCCATGGTTCCTGTTCCTTCACAGCACACTACTTTGGAAGCATATTTTGGCCTTAGATATGAGATCAAAAGATAGAGATACTCCCATGTTGATGTTTTGAATTAGGAAAGCAGAGGAACAAAATTTGTTTTGCGACTTACAAATCGTTCCAATAATGAACAAAACACGGGCTGGATGATATTGTTCCCAGCTGACATGCCTTTGTGGTCGAAGCGGTAGACACTACTTTGCCTTTTTTATGTTTGCATTCATAAAAAGTGGAGGGGAAACCTTGTTGCTGGCGCTTTAAATTTGTCGTTATCATTTGTGCTCAAGTAGAACAACTCTTTCCGCATCTGGGAAGGTTGCTGGGGGCGCGAGTATCATTTTTTGGACACCCAGAAATTACCAGCTAAAATGATGGCAGCCGGACTGGTTAAAAGAGCGCCTTACTGCGTAAATAAATGGCAAACGGACGGAAGATATAGTTCCCTAAACCCTCTGTGAATTGTTCAAAAGTGACAGTGACAGGAGTTCAATGTTCGGGTAATTGCTAAGCTGAATAGAGGCCTCTCTCTTACGATTTATCCTGCTAAACTTTGGACCTCGACGGGAGCGCAAATGACCCAGGCTACGTTCTACCAAAAAACGGCTTGACTGGTAAGAACCCTGTGATTATAGCTGCTTGGATTTGAAAATAGAAACCGCATTGTTTTCTGTGCTGCTATCTCTGCAGTACATGAAAAATTCTTTTTTTTTTTATTGGGTAAATTACAAAAACCCCTTTAGGTATCATGAGTACTCAAAATGGAGCGCATCTTATGACGCCTCAAACGTGTGATGCCCGCTAATAATTTGAATACGCAAGGCTGGTGCAACGAAGCCTCTGGAGACACTAGATTGCAGTATATGACTAGCACGGCTCTTCCAGCACACCGGTCAATCTGCTTTAGTCACAGGGGAGGTAAGAATTCGGTTTTAGAATTGTTAAGAAAGGATGAGGAAAGACTGAATCAAAGCACGTAACCAGTATGACGATGATATGTTTCAGGATAGATTAAGAAAACATGACAAGCTTTAAAAAGAACAAGGAGAGTGAACCAGATATTAAAAGATACGATCTTTAAGTGGTTTCTGTGGTTCTGCAGATTGTAGTAAACTACAAAAATACTAAAATATTCTTGGAAGCTAGTATTAAGGTGTTTTTTTACGTGAAGGAGCAAAAACATGAAACCACGGTTCCAATAAAAAGTTATTTCACTCACAAACGACCGTGAAAATATCTTCTAAAGTATTTTGTTAATTTGGATGATTCGAATGTGTATGTAGCTGAAAATGAATAAAAATTATCAAAAATAGACTTCGGGGACAAAACTCCTGCGATTCGCGAGTTGAAATTGCTGGAGAAGAAGACAAGCAACAACATCTCGCCTGACTTGCCTGTAAGGCCGAGCTTGGAACACTTGGCCTAGACGCACAAGTGCAGGCCTAGCCATCACGTGGACAGATAGAAATTATATCGAAGGACTTCGCGGCAACATGTGGCAATTCTTAAAAATTATATCAGTGACTTCGGGGCAGCATGTTGATACATTTGCTAGTATATGCTTACATGTAAGATTTTAATTTTCACACAAAATGCAAAGGATAGTTAGATTGGATAGAATTTGGACTTGGCGAAAAAAATGAGCATCAAATGAAAGATTAAGGTAATAAAATTACCAATGAATTTCTAAAAAGGAAGCATTAGTTGTTTGTCCACTTGTAAAATAATATAACTTTTTAGGCCATCAGCTTAGATTTTTTTCTTAATTTAATTTTCATTTCATGTTTCATTAAGACGTACTTAGAGGCGTACTAGCCCTATACAAATATAATCAATATTAAGCAATATCAACCCTCCCGTCGTTAGCCGCAGTAGATTTGGGTATTGGAAGTTTGATTGTCTTCGTATGGCATAAACGAAACACCAAGAAAGCTGAGATGAAGGTTCCAGCTGTCGCCTCGGGCTTACTCTGTGGAGAAGAGCTGTGGACTCTTCCTGAAGCTGTCCTTGCTTTGGCCCAAGTAAAGCCACCCATTCGAAATATATTTGTGGTTTCCTAGAAAAACACTTGCTCTATAAATGAACTTTGAGATCGTTAAATTACCAAAGAATATTGCGAGTTTCATTAAAAATTATGGCTATATTTTAAAATAATTTTTATTTAAAAATATATTAAAATAATATTTTTTAATTTTTTTATTCATTTTTAAATGAAAATAACAAAACAATCTAAAAACATAAAAAAAAAAAAATTAAAGCAAAACAATATTCATTTTTTTTTGCAGAAACACTTTACCACGTAAAAAACAAATAGAGAAATGTAGGATGCTTTTAATTTAAAAATATATTAAAATAATTTTTTTTAATTTTTAACACCATTACATCAAACCCGCTGAAACAATATTAATTTAATAATTTTTCAAACCACACGCACTCAAACACAGGAGATGCCAAACAAGTACATGGCAGCACCCATTTTATGTTTACGCACCACCACATGAAAAGACAGATGTGCGCGTGAGCGCATGCATGTGATGAAGGTAACAGCTTTCTATGCATCAAACCAAAGATTAATCTTTGAGAACTAATCCTACCCAATGGTGAAGTTCTAAATCAAACACGGAAATCAATCAGATCTCCATAATTATCCTAATTTCTCTCTCCCTTGCTATAGGATCCAAAACTCAGGCAGAATATTGCACTGTAAATTACAAGACTCGATGAATCACGGTATGCTTTCATTTCTACATCATTATTGGAATTGCCAGAGAAATGCAATATACTGGCATTATATTTCAAAACATTTGTAGTGCCAATGTTATGATTAAAACAAAACACGTGCCTAACATAAATCAACGAATCCAACTCATTCAGTATATAATGTTACGCATCAAAATTACTCACCAGCCACCCAAAACTAAAATTGATGTGCAACACTTGATCAAGCAGAGAAAATTTTACAAAAGTGCATCTCTATGACAAATTCTATCATATACAGCTTATTTCAAAATGACCAAATCCCAATTTCAATACATGAATCATACATACATCTTCAGAAGAAGGTTGCATCGTTCAAGCAAATAATTCATAACTGCAATCAGCTTGTTACGATACCAGCTAGGACCTCACTCTTGCCTCGTGCATAGATCGTGTACACCAGACGAATTGCATCAAGCCATCCATCCAGGGATTCCCATGAATCAGCAACCTGATCAATTGGCAGAATTTAAACATGGGTTCTTGATGTGAAACAGTATAACTTCTATCCCCAGTTTTTTTGGATAAAAAGACCTTCAAAATGATCACAGTTCACTGAAGAACAGTGAAGTTAAAAAAACAAAAAATATTGTTTCTAGTAATCGTGAATATAACCTGAAAAGGAAAATAATTTTGAGGAGAGGGCTAATTTATAGCTCAGTCACCTATACGCTGTCCTGTCCCATTTTAATAATCTATCATGCTGACAACTGAGCTTGTTTAAATTATTACATTATATCCGTTCCCTAAACCATTAATGACAACTAATGATATATTAAAGGAGATACTAGATAGAGCTACAGATGCTCTTCAAATGAGCAAATCTCACTACATGATCACTCCATGGCTAAGATTAACTATTTTGAATGCTGAAAGCAAGTCAAAATCAAATGATTGTAAAGGCATATTTCAAAGAAAAATGAAAAAGAAATGGTGCTTACCAAGAAAAGCGGCCCATGAATAGTATCGATACAGAGGCCCGCACCAGGTGGCAAAGTCAGATCAGCACATGCTGATACAGAAACGATATCTGGAACCTCGACTTTGATAGCCTTTTTGTCACTATTTGATACATCTGATGGTCTGGCAGAAAGGCTCTGGCGAACTTGTTTTTGCTCTGATTTGCTGATCTGCGCAGGAAATGAAAGATGTATTCCAAGGAACTAAAGTTGGCAACATTATGGATAACCGACATGGAAACTATCCTTAATGAAATAAAGCCATGATTTTTATTTGTGATGTTCTGAAAGGTAAGATAACTTAGATCCATTTAATTTGTTTTGACATCCACGATTACAAAACAAATTAGATTTTACCTGTAGAAGCCCTTCATGATTCAAAACAAATTCTGATCTCTTCCAATCATTGTGAGGTGCAATTGGTTTCCCTGCTTGCGGAGCAGTTAGATATCCAACTTTAAGATATGGTAAAGGTAACTGTCAAAAAATTGGGACTGGTCAGATTTAATTTGTAAAGAATAATTTCTCCAGCTAGTTTAAAACTCAGATATATAGAGAAAGACCAATGAAAAAAAGTTCATTTTCAAGTCAAAATGCCTTGCATTTCATCAGGGGAGCTATAGGAGTTCCAGTCACAAGTAGTAATATGGCAGGCAAGATATTTGTTGCAATATGGAAATATGTATTTTGATAAAATCAAAAAAAGTATCCGGCAACCACAACACACAAGTGCGGAGGTATTGATTGAATCCAAAATTATGGAATGAAAAGGGTGGATATGAAGTTCAGTTTTTTATGTGCCCATATTAACCAGAAACAGCAGCTTAGGGGTCAAGCCACAGATTTGGGCAACAATGCAAAAACCAAAAGCATAAGAACTAGTAGATAATCCAAGGTTTAGGAAATGGTCAACCAATCAAGACAACAACAGAGTTCACATAAGTCACAGAATATGTCCAACCCTAATATCAAAAGTCCAAGAAAAGATAACACAGACCTCATAAGCCATAACTACTGAGAAAGAAGTTAGCTATCATGAGGAAGGCATTTTAGGATAAAATAACAACCATAAATTCAGAAAATGCAATACTGACCATGGAACGCACAAGCCTCAATGCACTGCTATATACCTGCAAAGAATCAAATAAATTTTAGCTTTGAATAATAATCCTTTGGCTAATTGAAATTATAATTCTGACGCTACATGCTTTTTGTATCACAGAATTTAAACAAGCACGTTTAATAAAAATGAAACTGTGCAATACTTGCCGAGTAATTTGGTTTCAATGCATGAGCAGCTGCAATGTAGATAGCAGACTGGCTATACAACTCATTAGGGGAAACATCTTTAGCATTGGGTGTTCCCCCAGTTCTTAATGTGTCCTCGGCTAGCCCATACTGCCAAAAAAAAGCATTTATATTTAGGATTTAAACTCACTGATTTGTGGGGAGGAGGTGAAAAGACAGTCAATTATCTTGTCTTAACCTATAAATAAAATAAAACAAGAAAACAGATATAATCACGGTTGAAACATGATATTACAGATGAGGATGGAAAGGATTAAACAAACCAAAACAGTTCCGAGGTTGTAGATTGCTCGATGAAAATCAAATTGCAACTGAATTGCTGCACGGAACTGCATTAGAAACAAGCAAAAGGGATCATAAGGACAGAAGATACTGGTAGACCTATTTCTAGGACATATCAAAATCAAAATCACTTTGCTGCTTGTCCTATATATTCATCCAAGCACTCTAACATCTCCAAATGACTTTCTGTACCTTGCTAATTGCAGTTCTCACAATGGTTTGTTTTTCTCTTGCAGGAACAATTGCACTGAGTTCCTAAAATTGCAAAATTCAATATAGCATCAAATTAAACTACCCAGAACAACCACATGTACCAGAACATCTCAAAGTATCAAAATTTAAAAGAAACAAAAGTTCTTGCAGGAAGAAAAGAAGTATAAACAGTGTTGAATCAGGAGACAAAAAATACCTGTAGAGCAAGTCCCCAATTATTGAGTGCCTGAAATGGATTTCATAAACAATTGAAATCAGCAGTAGAAGGTTGTTACAAACAGATGGGAAACTTGTGGATCTTGGTTTAAGATGAAACAACAAAGAACTTCTAAGAATTTAATTAAAAAAAAATACCTGGGGGCTGTTCCAGTTAAGTTGGACAGCTTTTTCATAGTTTTTTGTTGCCTGCAAAAGCAAAAAAATTGTAAATTTCACTTCTCTAAACAGAACTTTCTTAAAGAAAATGTTGCAAAGCTGCATGTAAATGAAGGACAAGCAATAAGAAAATCAAGCGTGCTTGAAAAGGTTAGATGGAAAGGCAAAATGGAATTTGCTTTGAGTTTGCTGCACGGAACTGCATTAGAAACAAGCAAAAGGGATCATAAGGACAGAAGATACTGGTAGACCTATTTCTAGGACATATCAAAATCAAAATCACTTTGCTGCTTGTCCTATATATTCATCCAAGCACTCTAACATCTCCAAATGACTTTCTGTACCTTGCTAATTGCAGTTCTCACAATGGTTTGTTTTTCTCTTGCAGGAACAATTGCACTGAGTTCCTAAAATTGCAAAATTCAATATAGCATCAAATTAAACTACCCAGAACAACCACATGTACCAGAACATCTCAAAGTATCAAAATTTAAAAGAAACAAAAGTTCTTGCAGGAAGAAAAGAAGTATAAACAGTGTTGAATCAGGAGACAAAAAATACCTGTAGAGCAAGTCCCCAATTATTGAGTGCCTGAAATGGATTTCATAAACAATTGAAATCAGCAGTAGAAGGTTGTTACAAACAGATGGGAAACTTGTGGACCTTGGTTTAAGATGAAACAACAAAGAACTTTTAAGAATTTAATAAAAAAAAAATACCTGGGGGCTGTTCCAGTTAAGTTGGACAGCTTTTTCATAGTTTTTTGTTGCCTGCAAAAGCAAAAAAATTGTAAATTTCACTTCTCTAAACAGAACTTTCTTAAAGAAAATGTTGCAAAGCTGCATGTAAATGAAGGACAAGCAATAAGAAAATCAAGCGTGCTTGAAAAGGTTAGATGGAAAGGCAAAATGGAATTTGCTTTGAGTATAAATGGCTCCTGGCTCACATACCCTGAACGACTGCCTATCATATGATAGCATGATTTAGTCGAAGATATAAATGGCTCCTGGCTCACATACCCTGAGCGACTGCCTATCATATCATATGATAGCATGATTTTGGTAGAAGGGAAAATGGAAACAAAGATGCATGTTCACTCGGTGCACACACAAAAGCAGAACCAACAAAATTGAATTGGTGAAACTATATTATATACCAACCTGCTTCCACAGTTCCTCAGCCTCCTTTGTACGACCACGCATTTTGGCCCGATCAGAGATTGCTATAGCCCAATTGTAAAAAGCCTGTCAATAAACATAACACAAAACTTTTGGGTAAGTAAAATCTCGAAATCATATCTTTTTCCACAAATATCATCATGTTTAAATGATACATAGATGCAATTAAATCTAGTTTTCTTTTTCCAGGAAACATGGATGCAAAGAGTTTGAAATTAAAAAAAAATTGAATCTTTAACACAATCCATATATTCATAAAATAGATCAATAATTTAATTGAATAAATACTATCTCAACGCATATCTTCCAAAACCACTATGGTGTGTAGGCTCATAAGTGATCAGAGAAGTATCCGTAACAAGTAATCATTACCACATGGCCCTCATGCAAATGCTCAATTTTAGCAATTACATTTTACTCATTATATAATAAGATTCCTTTTCTTTGCCAGGAAAAGGAAACCAGCTCAAATGGATAAATATTAAATATAATCACTTGCAAGAATTCAAAGCAGCCAGCAACTTTTTTCAGTTTATTATCTCACTTTTGCATTTCAGGAAGTCAGAATCCTCATCATAACCTGATCTATAGACATTCAAAAGGATCATTTAGCATATGGGTTTAAGACGTACATCATTAAGTGTTGGGCAAAGACGTGTAGCCTCATCATATTTTTTACAAGCTTCCTCAAGCAAATCATCTTTAGAAGGTGAAGTAGAATCCAGACTAACATTATCTGCGCTTTCCTGCAAAACAAGATGCCAATCACATCAACACAATTAATCAATCTAGATTCTAAAATTATTTTATAAAAAAAATCTCAATATGCTTAAAATAACTACTATTTCATAGAAGCATTTTCTTTTCACATACCTGAAGAACCAATGCCCAATTATATAACGCATCATAATCGTCTGGATTTCTCTCTAAAGCACTCGCATACCTATAGCAAAATTCTACAGCAATCAATAATAAGGCATCTAAATCTCAAAACACAAGGCTGATTAAAGAATATATTACCTCCTGGCAGCAAATGTGAGAACACGTTGGCGCGACCGACCTTCCTCATCAGTACTGGTGACACTATCAATCAATTCCATTGCCGCATTATTTTGCTGCTGCTGCTGTGTGCTCTGTTGACTGTTAACAAATTTTCAAAAATCACAAGCTAAGAAGTCTAACAAAGTTTCAAATCTACCAAGCATGATACAGTTACAGAATCTTACGGTAAGATCTAGAAAGACACATAAAATAACACGCAGAATCTTACGGTAAGATCTAGAAAGACACGTAAAATAGCACGCAATCTATTCTAATCTAATCTAATCTAATCTACTCTCAATAATCACGTGGATTGCGTGAAAGCGAAAGAATTGACGTTTGGCAATGAAATGTATTAATTGTAGAAATCGAACCTGAGAGGAGTGCTTGCCGGATCGTCGCCTTCTTCGGTTTTTAATTCAGTGAGCAATTCTCTCATCGTGAATGTTCTGTTCTGTTGTAGCTCAGCAGGACGACTCGCATTTTGCTCGTTCGGTTCAGGTTTCTCTGATTCGTTTGATTGGATCTCGGTTTCATTTGGCTCCTCTGCCTCGGGATCTGCACTCGGGACGTGAATTGTTGCTGGTTCTGGTTCTGATTCCGGTGCTGGCTTTGATTCCGGTGCTGCCATTGTCTCTAGCTCCGGATCTTGTTTTTGTTCAGTTGTGGGTTTAGGTTCGAGTCCATTTTTCAATTCGGGTTCTGCGGGAGTCATTGGTGGTGGTTCAAAGGATTTTCTGTTTTGTTGAAGTAAAGTGGAAGGTGGGTTCGGACGGTGGGGGAGAGAGACAGAGGGTGGGGGTGCAATAGAGAAGAGAAGAAAGGGGAAAGAAAATTAGACTATTTTTATATGGGCCTCCAGAATTTTTGGATTTTGTTTGTTTAGGGTGTGGGATTTTAAAAAATTGAAACTAAGCCCAATAGTGATAAACTAGTCGAATATATTCCTCCCTTCTATGGCATCTGTGGCTCACCGAGCGAGGCCGGCCTCTACTTCGAACATGAGAGTAAAATTACCACGACACTCTTCTATTTTAGTTATTTTTTTATTTTATTTTTATTTTTAGTTTTTAAGAAATATAGTTTAAATTTTATATTTATAATTTCATAACATTTTAAATTTACACAAAAAAATATATTTATTTTTATATAAAATTTTTATTATATTTCAATTAATAACTAAAAAATCATTGCAACATTAAAATTACAAAAATAAAAGGTATTAAAAATTAAAAAAAATCTAAGATAGCAACCCTCAAAATCCATCAAAGAAAAAAAAAAGAATAGGAGCCTCCCTTCACTAATTGTTTCCTTTTCGGTCCACCACTGATACTAGATTTTTTTTCAATGTTTATTAATCAATAATACTGGAAACCAGGATTAACATTGCCTGCTCATGAACAATGACCACCAATATATTAATCTTTTACACTAATCAAGCAAACACAGCTTCCCTTCCACTCAAAACCAAACTTGTTTCTCAAATTCTTAGACATTATATTCATCAAACAACTGTAGCACAAAAAAAAAAGAATAGGAGCCTCCCTTCACCAATTGTTTCCTTTTCGGTCCACCACTGACACTAGATTTTTTTTCAATGCTTCTTAATCAATAATACTGGAAATCAGGATTAACATTGTCTGCTCATGAACAATGACCATCAATATATTAATCTCTTAAACTAATCAAGCAAATGCAGCTCCTCTTCCACTTAAAACCAAACTTGTTTCTCAAATTCATAGACATTGTATTCATCAAACAACTCTAGTATCCTTTTCAATTTTCTCCATCATTGTACTTAGCTTCAATCCTCACAACTCATAGCATAATTTGTGATGATTGTCCAGAGAAAACAATATTCACACACACACAAAGCAATCTTCCTTAATTTTTTAATTTTTTCAAGCTTTCACTTCTCCATACCATACTATAACCAATCTCATCTTCATCATGCTCGTATTCTCCTCTATTTTCTCCTCAAATAACCATCATTCCAACACTATTGCAACATTCTTCTCCATAAACAACCACAGCATCTACTCCAACTACTCATAAAACTAACAATAAAAGCTTTGCACTCTATTATTACCAACAAAATAAGATCTAATGACAGAAACAATAGCACACTCCACATGTGGGAGATTAAAATTAAACAAAAAAAAAATATTCCAAGATTTTCATATGCAAACATCAAGTAATTGCTATTTAGTGGGTTCATCTCTACAAGTCAGATAATCTTTTATTTCAACAAAGAAAATGAATATACAAGCTTTTTCAAAGTGTTTTTTTGACATAAAAAATCATAATTATAGATCAAAAAAGCTTATTTTAATTAAATAAATCGAGAATTATTTGTGCCAATATATGTAAAAAAAAAAATATCAGAGAATTATTTGTGCCAATAAATGTAAAAAAAATAATCATTAATGATAACTATAAACTAAATCGGAAAAATTAAAAGATAAATGTAAATCAAGATCTCGCAATATGAGTTATATACCCAATCATGTTTAATAAATTTATTTACTATAATTTTTTATTTGATCAAACAATAATAAAAATAGACACATACATGAAAGCGATTAAATAAAATCAAAGAAAAAATATTATGCATTGTCGCACATATTAGAAAAAAAATATTTTTTTATGTGAAAATCAAGAAAAAGCTAAACAATATTTAATCAAAGACTACACTGAAAAGTTGATAGATAGATTTAGATAAAGATATTTAATCTCAAAACATGTGTCATAGACTTAATTGTATTTAGTAATGCTGTTTATGGAACCAATATCTTATTTAATTAAATGATAATAAAAAAGCAGGCATGTGAAACAACAAGAATAAAATTTGAAGCAATAAACCTTTGTGTTGATCGATCTTCTAGGATTATTTATGGTTTGGGTAATTATAGGACAATAGTAGCATTTTTAGGAATTAATAGAAATCATTAGTGGTTCTCATGATATTTTTAATTTGTGGTGGTTTTTAATTTGTGGTGGTGACTTGATATATGAAGTGAATCGTGTAAAAACAATAACAATCACATGAGCTTGAGTAATAAGCACTAAGATATTCAAAGCAAAAGTCATGAGAATATCCTGGGTAAAAACCTACCAAAGAAACCTTGCTTAAAGTTTGACTTATGATTATAAATTTAAGATTTTTTATTCATGTTTTTAAGATAATATAGGTGATAGAAGTCTGAAAATTAGGTGATGGGGATTAACAACTATAAAACATGAAAGCTCATTAGCTATTTATGTTATAAAAACCATAAAAAAAAATGATTATAGTTTTGTTTAGCTGGTTTGAACTAAGCTCGGTTGTTAGAAGTCAATAATGAAGAACTTTTTATATATATGTTAAGCCAAATAATCATTTTAAAAGTAAATCATGCTTATGGAAGTTGACACCGTTTAAGCAAGAAGTGTTGATGTTTGATCCATGAGAAAATGTGGTATGAAAGCTTTCTCTTCTTTCTTTAAACAAAGTTTGGATATAAAATGTTATGTTTACCAATGCTCTTAAATTCTAAAAATGTCAATTTTCTGGATTTCCAGTCCATTATTATGGTTAGAAAACATTCTTGTCCTTTGATTGGGAAAATATGACAATTTCAAGTTTTTATAATTTAAGGATTTTATTTTTTAGATGTCATGTTTAACTTGAAAATATATGTTCTGGAGACTTAAAATTCACTTCTTTAAAGTTTCTTTGTGCTTTAATTTAAATAGCATATGCTCTATTTGCTTTATTCATTAAAGTGTTTACTAAATATCCTCAATTACAATAAACATATTTACTAAATATCCTCAATTACAATAAACACAAAGGATCATGGATTATATGCATGTTTTATTAGCCTAAATGAATCATGAATGAATAAGAAGATGTTTAAAACCTCTTCTTTTAGGGTTTGGTTTGTTTATCCAGATTTGTTGATTAGAAAAGGATTAGCTTAATCAAAATTTTGAGTTTTTGATTTATCTTAGACTTTATCGAAATTAAATCTTGTTTTTAAAAGAAAGAAATCAAAAAAATAGACAAAATCATATATTTTTAAATATTAACATCAATTTTTTTATAAATCAACAAAATCACTTATTTTTAGGGATCAATGTCCAAATTTTCTTAAAATAGAAGAAATCATCTATTTTTAGGAATTAATATCAAAATTCTCCTTTATCGACAAGTCTTTTATTCTTAGAGATTGATGTTATTTTTTAAAATAAATCATGAATAAGCTTAGAAATGAATTTAGACAATTAATAATATGCATAAAATAAATTTAGGATAAAACACATGATAAATATAACCTTTTTGTTTGAAAGGATATGATAAAAGCGACGTCAATCTTTCCTTAAATACAACCAACCCACTACATGAAACTATGAAACTAATGTCTATTTTAGAACTCCTAGTTTTTTTTTTAATTATTACATGGTGATTACATATTTTTATTTTTCCTTTTAATTTTAATGAGATTCGTATTTGTTATGGTGTGACAATGCAGATAGTTTAGAAGATGTTTTTATAGATCAATGAGATATGATTAAATTTTAAAAAAGATTTGGTTATGCCAAACCACTGTATTAGTGATAAAAAATTATAACTTTCTATCTAACTATTAAATTAAGCTCTGACAATTTTTCTAAGAGATAGATTTTATGTCAAATTATGTTTTTTACTTTTGTCTTAGTGAAGCAAACTTCAATTGAGTTTAATTCAGAAATAAAACTAAGGGTTCTGTTGTGATAATCCTATTTTGCTGCCAAAACTCTCGTCTTTCTTGTTTTGTTACT
Source organism: Populus euphratica (assembly GCF_000495115.2). Lineage (NCBI taxonomy): Eukaryota > Viridiplantae > Streptophyta > Magnoliopsida > Malpighiales > Salicaceae > Populus > Populus euphratica. The sequence goes on along the minus strand of NW_011499859.1, from coordinate 789,831 downwards.
ATCCTTATCACGCTTCCGTCTGCGTCACCCAAGATCCACATGACCAACAATCTTGGGCAAGAAGTGATCCCCAGGCATTCATAAAGAGGCTAAGCATTGAGCTTAATTGTATGCCCGTATCTTTGGAAACGAAAGATACAAAAACTGCAAAGAAAAGGAGCCAAGTTGAAAAGGAAGATCAAAATGCTAAACTTGCATTGATGCCACTATCAATCACGAAGAGTGCGGGCACAGCATTCAGAATTCCATAATTTACCCCGTTAAACAAATTGCCTTTCAGTTGCTTTTGTTTCAAGCTAGGAGTTGAAGTGATCCGGAGATCCCTTATTTTTGAAGGGATCTGCGCACAGCAACAAGGACAAAATGGAAATCTACGCAGAGCAAGAGAAAAAGGAAGAATTATTCTTAAATCTTGTCGTGCAGGTTGACCACCAAGTCATGTGCGTCATCGAGAAGCTTCCATACATCCAGCTGACCGGCCATGCTATTGCATTCTCTCATGATCTCATCCATACTGCTGTACTTCTCAATAATCAGTTTCCTCCTCTGCAGCACACAAGCTGCTATTGCATAAAGCAGCAAATCATCACTAGGAGGGGCCCTTAGCCTCATCCTCCCCCAGGCAGACTGGGCAATCCCTGCCCGTATTGCTGCCTGGTCCGCCCACATCACCTCCCAGAGGCAGAGTGTTTGATCAAGGTTTAACTCCCTTCTGCAAAGGACTACCACCATTCTGTACACAAAGAAGCAGTCTTCCGCTTGAAGCTTCTCCAGGTGCTTGTAGAGATGGCTATCCTTGCACTTGATTATCTTGGAAACAAGACCCAGTTGCCTCCGGATTCCCACTTCATCGAGACGGAAATTGTGCCGGGCTTTCTTCATGAAGCCCACAAAACACCAGAAGGCTAAAAAATCCTCCTCCATCACTGCAATAATGGGTGAGAGTAAATCGCTCATTCCTTGACAGTAACCAATCTCAGGATCATAAAGTGCATATGCCTCAAGGATAGTGACAAGGCGAGCAGCATGAAAGATCCTGCTTGGCTCCAAGTGATCATAGTCCTGCAACCCTACACTCCCAGCCAATCGCCGTGCCTTCATCCCTGATACTGCTGCTTGAGATGGAGAGTACATTATCCATTCACCATTTGCCCGCACTGCATCAACACGCATGATTCTCTGCCATGTGGCAAAATCCTCATCTTTCTGCAAGTTCAACCTGCTCTTTGTCTCAAAGGGAGAGGAATTCTCCTGAGAAGGCAAATCAAAATCATTTTCACCTATAAATTCAGTTGCAAGAAAAGATTCTGCAATTTCTGGTTCTTCAGAGGAATCGGAATCAGTTGACTCCGTGTCTCCAGCCAAGCCATCTTCATAGGTGACCGCACTCTTATCATCACCTCCTTCCAATATTGATTCAGAGCCCTGAGGAGCTTCATCAGGGAAATCTGAATCCTCAGCAGAAGGTGTCCTCCTGGTACCATTAACATCTTCTAATCCAGGAAAATCCACAACTTGACTCGAGTCCCCGCTAACCTCAGCGCTGCTGATTCCAACAGCTTGCTTGGCCTTAAAACTCCTATCATTGCATCTGAGATGTCTTCTGCACTTTTTCCGTAGATTCTCATATTCTTTTCTGCAGTGCAAATATATATAAGAACCATGATTTCAAGGAATTTGGAAAAGAAAGCATTCATCCATAACTAAAAACTGTACAGGAAGAGTTATGATACCTTTTCTCATCTTGAATGCAATCTCTTTCTTCCTTGGAACTGTTCACATCATAGCTGTTGAAAAGAACTCAAAATCAATACCAAGAGCAGTGCTCATACATCATCACAATAAATGAACACAAAACAAAAAGGAAAAGCTTCCTAGGATGGACAATCAGAAAAATGATAGCGTATAATGCAAGCACACATTCCAAATAGGAAAATTATAAATGTCAAGGACATTGCTATGAGTAAAGCATTTAGCAAATGCGTCGCCAACAATCACATCGTTCCTGGCCTACCTTTCTTGATTTTGCCCAAAAAACTCAATGACAAAATGCACTGATGGAAAGTTGCTACTTTGCTCGGTTATAAATATACCCTCAGAAAGCAAACTCAAGTAAATAAGAGACCTAAATTAAAAAAAATTAAAAAAATAGCTGGTATATAAATACTAAGAAAATCAAATACAAACTGCCACTTAAAACAGAACTTACATTCCAAGGAGAAATGGCCAAACCTCTGGTCTAATACTTGGATCAACACCCTGCATTAGAGTTTAAGAAAAATTAACACTCCTTCAGCAGTTAGAAATACAGAATCAGAAATATAAATAATAACAACAACATAAGACTAAATGAATAACTAAACAAAACAGTGAAAATATCAGTCACAGTAGAGACTGCAACATACCCCACTTCGGGCTTTCTTCAGAAACTTGACACCACCATCACACAATTTCCCATCAGGCATAAATAAACTTTTCCATTGCTTTGGTAAAAGCGCATGTTTTCTTCTCCTACGCGACCAAGGCGATTTAAGACTACCCCTGAACCAAAAAAGAAGAAGAAGAAGAAGAAACAAAAGATCAGTTATTCAATGATAATCATCTACAAAAAAAAAATTCCCAAACCACCGATTACAACTCAAAATTCTTTTTTTCCCATATGGCATCCAAAGATACTATTAACGATTTGCTTCCACTACCTTCTTAAATGGGAGTCTACATTGAACAACTAATTCTATGAGGGACAGTATTCTTCCACGAGGCCTAAACACTTTCGAATTTATTCTTTAATTGCACATCGAAGATTCAAGAACTGTTCCGAAATTCTAATAACAAGACAGCAATAGGCAAGTAAAAGAAACAGGAAGAATAAGAAACTAGCTTGATGAAATAACATAGAGCGCAAAGCTGGTCATTTTTAGACGACTAAGAGATTGGATTTGGGGGGAAAAAACGAAAATTTCACAGAAAGGAATTGAAGAACTCACCGATTAGTAGAAGCTGGTGAGGAGGAAGATGATGGGGACAACGAAGAGGAGGCAACTACTAATAAAACTGATCTCAACAATATCCACGATGACGATGACGATGACGATGACGGTGAGGAGGAGGAGTTTGACGTCGACGAAGATGTGGAAAAAGGAGTATGGCTTCGCCTTAAGGCTCTCATTAACGGTTTCTGTTGCATCAACATCTAAATATATCTATCTAGGGTTTCTTTGGCGGCGGTTAATCTAAGTTTTGAATTAGAGTGTCAAGTATTCGAACACTTGGAGGTTTTTTTATTGTTGACTTTGTTCTTTTACCTACGAGAATAGACGACGGTGGCGGCCAAGGCGATACCGGCCATGGCCGTGACAGCGATGGCTATACCAACATTGGAAGAAGACGTAGCGGAGCCCCATAAACCACCGCCACCGCCACCAACGACCCAGCCGTTCCTCCCTGTCGCAGTGTTTCCGGTGCTAGCTTCGGCGAACACGATCCATTTCCAAAAAGCACCGCCGCCGGCGGAGGAGGAGAAGAGCATCAACAGTGAAATGACGGTGATGACCTTAAGGGATGGTGGTAATAGGAGTCCCGGCTTTTGATTCGATAACACCATCACCAAAGCGAGGAGACTCTTAAGGCCTCAAGGCCTCTCTCTCTCAAAGTGTTTTTTTTTTTTCCTTATTTTATTCTCTCGATATTTTAATTGCTTTTTCAGTGCTCAGCTCTCTTTTTCATGAAAGGAAGTAAATAATTATAGGCAGTGTTTTTATAATCGTTGATTTTTTTTAAAATGTTTTTTATTTAAAGATATATTAAAAAATTATTTTTAACATTAATATATTAAAATAATTTAAAATAAATAAACCAATAAAACAATATAATATCAATAAATAAAAATATAAATATATTAAAATAATTTAAAATAAATAAACCAATAAAACAATATAATATCAATAAATAAAAATATACTCTCTCTCTCTCTGCCAACAAACTCTCTCTACATCTTTCTCTACTTCAACAAACTCTTTATTGGTGTAAAAATGATATTGGTGTTTTGACTTAATATCCAAATATTAGAAAGAAGGACTATCCATTGATGAATTAAAATTAGTCACAGAACTTGAAGATGAGTTTTCATTAGTTTAACATTTTGTTTTGGTATAAAATAAAATAAAATGAAAACCAGCAATTGAAATCAAAGTTGTAAGCTTTTTCCTGTTTATTAATTATAAAGAGCGAATTGGAGGAAGAATCATGGTTGAAACTCCTCATCTGTTTTATTATTTTTTATTAGGTTCTTGAATCTCTTAATTAAGCATATTTAATAAAATAGTGGTTGATAATAGCGAGTGGTGGTGGTGGTTAACGGGTGATGAAAAGTTATGACGGGGTGTTGATAAAATAGTAATTATATTAATAATAAAATGATGTTTAGAGCGGTAGTTATGGCATGGTGGTGTGATGATGACAACTGACAATAATTATAATAATATTATTGAATATTATAGTTTAGTATTGTGAAAATATATTTTCTTCACGAGATTAAAATAAAAGATTGATGGTTAAGTAATCCTTCTTCTTTTTTCCAATTTCCAGGTGTACTTATGAGAGCACGCCAAACCATGATCTATGCTGGTCATTATCACACAAGATTTACAACGATGCTGGCGGGTATAAGACACAGAGGCATGTGCTGGTCTGGTGACTATCACCTGTGGAAGGATCTCATTTGGGGATTTAGGTGGCATCATCACTAGCGAGGACTGCCTGAGAATCATTTTTACCCTCTTGCTGCGTGGACTATACGTGGCATCTGTTTTGCACGAGACAACACTGTTCGATTTAGTGCTTCCATTTTTATTTATGCATGGGTTTGATTTTCTCGCCGGAGCGTTTAACGGAGGACGTCCTCTCCATCCTAAACATGTTAGCAAAAAGAAAAAGGAAGGAAAGATGGAAAACCCAGCATAAAAACTGGAGTCAAAGACAAGTAAGTAATTATGTTCATGGTAGGGCAAAATGAAAGGTGGATTCTAGCACCCATGGCACCACAAAATAGGTGGAGGAAAGGAAGGAGAGAGGCCGTGGGGGAGACAATGACACCCCTTTATGCCGGACCACATGCCTTTGCTTTGCCCTGCACTCCAGTGTAAAAGAAGTCACATGGATGGAGCTTTATTTTTGTTCTTTTCAATATACATCGCATCTAAACATACATTGCTCTTTATATATATATTTGCTAACTTATGCCATCTTATAACATGTTATTCTTAATTATTAAATATTAAGTAAACATTAAGAGCATTTCAATCTCAATAGTGATCATAGATCTAATTATCATAATTACATGTGTTTATTTAGTATTTTAGTATTGTAATAATTGTTATTTCTTAAATTATTTTTTATTTTGAAATGCATTAAATAATATTTATTTATTTATTTATTTTAGTGTCGACCTGAAATGCATTAAATAATATTTATTTATTTTAGTGTCGACTAATCAAAACAATTAAAAATATATATATTATTTTAAAAAAATCAAATTTGTTTTAAAAACTATTTGGTTTTGCGTTCATTGTCAATGTCTTCTAAGAAAAAGAATAAAGAGTTAGGCCACCATCACCCAACGGGTCCACCGGTAGTTATGGGCTGGGCCTACATCTAATCATGATGTTTGCAAAAGTCATTGACCCTGATCCCAGTTTCTAAATATCAAGAATCAACTGAATTTCTATCTGCGAGAGAAATCAACAAGAAAATTTGTCCAACAACGAAGGACACAGACCTGAGAAATCGAAACAAGTTACGTTCACTGCCATGTTTAAAAAGAACAGCTTCGTGTGATGAAGCCAACAGTCAACAGAGTCCCTTGATCACTAGCCTGGCCGGAAAATGAGAAAGAAACTCAAATTCCGTTTATGTTGCCTGAATAACAAGAAAGATGAAACGTAGCTTCTAATGGACTCATGAACTCCACGGTATTGCTTTCAGGCCCTCCCCGTGGCCACTACTCACCAGCCTTCAACCCATTACCTTACGAACATGTGAAGAGCATTTACAGACCTAATTACATTTTGCAGGTGAAATCCTCAAGAATTAGGAGTACAGACTCCAGGTCAGTGGTTGTTGTGGTAGCTTTGATTCAAATGATTATGTTTGGAGTACAATTATGGGCGTTAATGAATATAATTGGTGATGAGAATTTATTTTAATTAAATAAATTATGAGTGGATGTTAAACTAATTTTATATAATTCTTAGTTTTTTTAAATTTAATTCTTGATTTAACGTGGTTAATTGAATATTGATAATAATAGTAATATTTTCTTAGCCATTCAGCTTCTAAAATTTATTATAAAAAAAAGATAAATAAAGAGTTTTTAACTTAAGTTTTTTCATATTTTACATACTTACTATTCCTCGTCTTATTTTTAATATTTTTTATATATATACTTTGATTTTTTTTCTTAAATTTAAAGTTTAAATTCATCTTATTAAAAAAATTTAAGTTACATAATTTTTGGTTCACAATTTTTATTTAAAAATGCTTTTGGACCAAGATACTGTTGTTATAATCTTGGAGGCATATTAAAAACATCATAGTTATAAAAAAAAAAAGAGTAATAAGTTTTTAAGGATAAAACATTTATTATTGATAACAAGGAAAAACTCATTACTTTAAAATGTTTTAATAATCAAGGGCTCTTCTTATTTAATTTAAATATAATTAATTTTATTAATAGTATGCCCACTAAGATTTTTTTTTTATATCAATTAAAAATTTGAATACATGTTTAGCATACATGTTAGTATTCTATTTTTATTTTTGTATGGAAAACATATTTATTATTAGTTATGTTTTTATATACTTATAGTTTTAAATAGGTATAAATTCTATTTTCTTGTTAAATATTTTTTATTTAGTATATTTTTTTTATGGTAAACTAATTATATATATATATATATAGGGTTTTGATTTTTTTTTTAAATTAGAAATTGTTAGTTCTAGTAAAATAATAGTTAGAAGCGTTCAAGGTTAGACATTGAGAATAAAAGATAAGACACTAAACAAAAAGAAAGTAAAAGAAAATCCATACAAATTTTCTCTAAAATACAAAGCTGGGTAATTAAAATTCATGTCCCAATCTGTTATATTTATTTTATTTTTTTATCTGAATCGGATAATACAAATAATATTATTGATTAGTTAATATTTTTTAACACCTATAAGCACAGTCGTAGTCCAATGGGCCCATTTTATTTCTCTGACAAATCGTTCTGGGCTAAAAACGCTCGCTTAACATTACAGGACCCGCTTGGCGGTTCATGAATTGAAGTACTAGACAGCCTTTGCAGCAAGAGATTGCCGAGCTTAAAAGGGCAAGTCTATTAATTCATAATTTAACCTTCAGTTATGGGCCTATTTGACCTTACATAGCTGTTCTGTGCTGTGTTTCGCTATAAAATTATAAATAGTAAACGGTTTAATAATGATTTGTTATGTCATAACATAGTAAGATTATATAAATTATCATCATCATTATATAAATTAAATATTTTTAAGAAACTAATTGAATTGTTTAAGAAATGATTTAAAAAAACATATACATATCATAAAAAATGTAAACACAAAAGAAATAATAATCATATTACATGGTTTTTTTAGAAAATATAACTACTGAATAATTTAATTTAGATGCACAAAAGCTGAATTTTAATACACTTAAATACAACTATTAAAGCTAGTTAATTCTAAAACATTTAAGAATATAAACTCTGTAATTAAATATTAGTTAATCACTGTGTACAACAAAAATGACTGACGTTGTTTAATTTTAAAATATTTAAAAGTCATTTTTATTTTTTCAATAAATAAATAACGTTTCATTTAAAAAAATCACTTTACATGCTTTTGGAGGTGAAGGTTAATATACTTTTAATTAAACCCTTAACCGATATTGACCATGCTTAATTTAATATTTATTTTGTAAGAGAATATTTTCTTTTCTCACCAATATTTTCATATTATCTATTATCTATTTACTTTTTATTTTTATTTTTTTCTATTTCTTGAAACAAAACAAATTGAAAGGACCATGAATACGGTAAAAAGGATCAAATTACAAATGCATTTAAAAACATAGGGACTATTTAATTATTTTTAAAATTATCTTATGAAGCATAGTCGACTTCTTTGCTGCGGGGTAAAGATTTTGACGATGCCATCCTTTTCCCAGACTTGCCCTGCTAACATCACCTGGGAATTTGGTTTTCTTCATCACTGATCTTCCTTGCCAGATTTTGGGATCATCAATTTGCAAGTGGGGAAAAGGTGAAAAAGCAAATGACAGCTGAAAAGCATGGAATAAATTCCGATGAATTAAATGAAACCTTCTTTGCTCGATTGGAAAAATTGAGTCCTTTATTTAGTGATACTCAACCATCCACCCATGAAAGCATAAAGTTAGATTCCTGCAAACTACGGATTGGTCTAGCGGTGGAAGGAGCTTGTCTCTTTCCATTGCACCTGATTTCGAGCCCTAGCGTGCATGCCTGTCACCCCCGCGGTGCCTTACATGCTTACTGGGTTTGCAGGATATTCAGTGGGTCGTGGGGATTAGTCGTGATACGTGCAAGCTGGCCCGGACCCCCCACGTAAAACAAAAAAAAAAAAAAAGTTAGATTCCTAACTATCTAAGTGGTGGCAAAGTGGTAAGAACTTGGAATCAAGGGATTTGCTTTTTCTGTGGTCTTAGATTCAAATCCTTGGTTGTTTATATGATGGCCACTGGAAGCTTATATGGTCGTTAACTTCAGGGCCCGTGGGATTAGTCGTGATGCGCGCAAGCTGACCCGAACACCCACGTTAATCTAAAAAAAAAAAAAAGTTAGATTCCTTTCCGAATCATTTAATTTATATTTTAAATAACTCTAAAGTTTATAAAATTAATATATATATATATATGTATATATAAGTTATAAAATTAATTAAAAGTATTCATATTAATATTAAAATTAATTAAGATATATACAAGTTAATTAAAGTATTCATATTAATATTTTTTTTTAATCAAAGTTTATCAAAGTGAGGATATTTTAAAGAATGTGGTTTATTTGTATTTCAAAAAAATATTGATTTTTTTATTTTAAATTATTTTAATATATTAAAATAAAAAATAAATAAGCATAACATTACACTATTGTCTTTATTTTCTTCAATAAAAAATCAAATTAGACACAGAGCAACACATGAACATTTATGGAATTAAAATAATTTTTTTCTTCCTTCAACTATTAGAGCCCAGAAGTTCATTAGCCCCTGCTGGAGGTTCAATTAATGTTTTTAAAATATAAAAAAGTATTAAGAGTGCAAAGAATTTCTTTATATTATTATTAATCCTAACTAAGTTGGCTAATTTTAAAATATGTAAGACTTGACTTTTATTTAATTTGAATTTTTAATTAAATTATGTGGAAATTGACTTAATTTAAATCAATGAATTTCACGAGTTGAAAAACAATCTTGATAATTAATAAAAACACAATATAATTATTTAAAAAAAATTAAAAATAATAATTTTTTTTAATTATATAAGGAAAATAATATTATAAAAAAATCAAGTTAAACCTAAATTACCTAAGCAAACAAGACAAAATAAAAAAAAATTGTAAAGTTAAATTCTCAAAAATTCTAATTTCAAAAGATAAAATAAAAAAATAAATTTGAAAAAAACTATTCATAACATTTAAAAAAAAAATATGAAACATTTCATAGTAAATAATGGTTTCACATTACTCTTTAATTTTTGTTATTTTATAAAGTTTAATAATATTATTATTTTTTTAAAACTAATTCTTAAGTTACATGAGAAAAAATAAATTATAAGAAAATCAAATTTAATTAAAAAAACTCTAATCACAAAAAAAAAAGATTATCTAGAAAAATATAAAAAGCATAATAATCTAAAAAAAGATACAAAGTAATTTTTTAATCATTCCAATATTAAAAAAATAAAAAAAACAGTTTGGAAAAATCTTAATAAAAAAATTAAATAAAAGAAAAAAATCATGTATTAAAAAAAAGTCAATGTGGGGAAAACTGTAGTAATCTACCCTGTTCTGGAAAGAAAGCTAAGTATTTTTTCCACGTAATTTAGTTTGGTCAACAATAATAATAATTAATGTGATGTGAGTTATTAACAATTAGGTGAACTATAACATCAACCTCCAGCCAACTACACGTCCTTTCCTCTTCATTTATCTATACCCCAACGCCACTTATAAAACTCTAAAACGCACAGCCAATTCTTGATAAAAATGGCAGGCTTGATCAGGTCGAAAGAAGATGAACGTGCAGGGGCAGAAATTGTGTATGGTCCTGAAGAGTGTCATCGCCACTCCATAGAGCTTCTTGAAGAGCTAGGATTCCCTAAAGGTGTCCTCCCTCTGAAAGATCTTGAAGAGTGTGGGAGGGTTAAAGAAACCGGGTTTGTGTGGATGAAACAAAAGGCTCCTTATGAGCACTTCTTTGTTGGATCCAACACAAGAGTAAGTTATGCCACGGAGGTGACTGCTTATGTAGAGAAGTTCAAGATGAAGAAAATGACTGGGATTAAGAGCAAGCAGATGTTCTTATGGGTACCAATATCTGAAATGAGCATCGAAGATCCTTCGAGCAAGAAAATTCTCTTCAAGACTCCAATGGGGATTGGCAAGTCTTTCCCTGTCTCTGCTTTCATGACTGATGAGGAGAAGCAGGAGCAGCAGGAAAAGCTGGAGGAAGTCCATGAATGAAATCTAGTCCATCAATTCTTTTAACTGCTGTAGTCTTTCATTATGTTCATCAATAAACACGCTGCTCTTCAAGTTTCCATGATTTTTTTTCATGTCGTTTCTTACCTCAAGAAAAAAAATCGTATTGTGCGATCTCAGTTATTTCTTTCATGTCGTTTTAATCAATTCTTTAAGTTAATTCAGGGATTGATGAACTTCAAACCAGACTGGGTTTTTCACGGCTGCGCCTTGGGTTATTGGATAGATTTGGTTAAATTAACTACTAGTTGTGAGGTAACGGGACGACACCATGAGCTTTCTTACAAAAACAAGTCTTAGAATATAGGACCTTTGATATCCAAGTTAATAAACATAGGAAGACAATCCTACACGAGAGCAAAAGGTGTGAGAGAAAGAGCACGAGGTGTGAGGAGATGGTCATGATTGTGAATAGGTGCTCAAGTGATCACGGTATGAGGAGGTGCTTACGGTGTTAAGAAGTTGTGGCCAAGCGGTGTTAACTAGAAAGTGATGGTGATAAGAGGCAGTAATGATCACGAAGTGGTAGCGATCATAACGTGCTGAACAGTAGGCGGCGGTGATCGGGACTCGGGAGGTAGCACTGACAAGAGGTGGTAGTTATCATGAAATGAAAGTGACCAGAAGGTGGCAATAACCATGAGGTGGTGTCCAGGAGAGCGAGGAGTGGCGAATGAACCTTGAGATTGTTCTTCAATGGTTTTAATCTAAACTGTTTAGACCCAAAATATTAAAATATTTATAAACCTTGGCTATATAATAGACTTATCTCATTGAGATTAGTATAATGATGGAAAGTTGCCTTATAGTAATAAGTAGAGAAAAATGAGTTGTTGGTCATTGTTTCATTGGTAAAGAAGTTAATGTTTGTTTTTGATCATGGTGGCTCCTTATGCTATTAATGGAGAGGTTCGTGGCTAATAAGTGCTATTTTATGGCAAGAAAAGATAGGGTATCATACTAAGGAGGCAAGTTGAGAAGAGTGAGCTTGTTAGTTAGTATTGTGATGTATGCTGGTAGCTGGGAATAATTGGTCAAGGTCGAAAAGCATGGCGGACAACCAGCTTGGGCTTGATTAGAGTATCTTCGATGGGTGTGAAAGTTAAATATTAAAAAATATTATTTTAATTCTTTCATGCTTATTTTATGCATTTCCAAAAAAAAAAACATAAAATACTAAAATATATTTTCTCTATGCTATTTTAATATATTTTTTAAAAAAATCAAAACCAATAAAATAAGATTACTAAAAAAATAAATCAATTAATTATAATAATATAGAAAAAAAATATCAAATTTATTAAAAAAATTATACACTTGTTTTTCACTCGAATATAATTAACTTTTCAAATGATTTTTTTATTGGACTATATATATAATAAAAAAAGTTATATTTATATCATTTTAATAACAAAAATAAACATTTTTTTTTAAAAAAACATAATAATCTCGTACAAAATAAAAATAAATTATAAAACTCCCTAAACCAAAACTGAACAGATAAAAATACTTATTTCTTAAAAAAAAAAAAATACTCTTGCATAACTAAAAGGGTAAACTTCGAAAATTGATTATATATGTTTTCCCCACCTATAATCTCAACCACTCAATTTGAATATTCTGTCCCATCCAATGACACCTGCTCCTCTGCATCGCTCACCATACAGTCCACCTTCAACAAGCTCCCATTTAACCACCAAAATGGCCAAACTCTCTTTAACCCCCATATCCACACTCATCTCCCCTGTCCGTCGCCACCGTCGACCGCACTCCTCCCTCCAACCCGCCGCCGCCGCCACCAACACCATGCCTGACCAGCACACTCCCCACCCTTCCCTCGAGATAATCGGTGGCGCGCGTGACCTCTTTCTTCCAGCCTTCAATTCTTTGCACCGTCCTTACACTCCTTTCCCTCTTCTCGGAAATAACCGTCACGTCGAAACCATTTTTGCTTCATTCTTTCGTGCCACCCCTGATGCCAGGCTTACACGTGAGTGCCTCCGTACAAAAGATGATGGTACTGTCGCTCTTGATTGGGTCTCCGGTGACCACCAAATCTTGCCACCAAATTCTCCTGTTCTCATTTTACTGGTCTGTGTGAATTTATTATCAAGCTTCTTAAACTGTGTTTTTAATTTTTCTGTGGATAGATTTTCTGGATAGATTCTGTTTATGTATACCAGCAGTTGCCTTTTTTAGCTTATAATTGATGACGAGGTGAGAAGTTCGTGATTTTTTTTTTGACCTTTTGATATAATCATCAAAACCATCAGAAAACATTCGAACAAAAAACTGAAAAGTCACATTAAAAATCACTTTGAAATGCAGTTCAAAAACATTATCAAACGCAATCCTAGTGTGTTCAAAGACACCGAGAAATTAAAGCATTGATAATTTCCGAACAGATGTTTCAAACATTGTCAACCGGTACCTTTTCAACAGTCTTACTAAAAATATTGATAAAGGCACCGACTAGAACAATCAAATTTATTTGTTTTTGTTGGCATGACTCTGTCATTTGGTCACTATCTCGGAACAATAAAGGTAGATATAGAAGAGAAAGAAGGGACATGTCTGCATGTCTATAAATTCACTCCAAAATTGTCTCAAGCATAGATTTGTTTTTATGTCTTTGTCTTTGTCTCAGTCTCAGTCTCTCCACCCAAAACACACCTCTTTTGCATCTTTCTTTTCTGTTATGGGATATTAACAAGACGCAACCTAAGTCTACGTAGTAAGGGCGTTATGCACGTTATAGATTGGTAGCAAAAGGAAATAAAGGTTTATATATATATATGTGTGTGTGTGTGTGTGTGTGTGTATTAAGAGAGTTGTTTGGATTTGGTTATAATGCAGCCAGGATTAACAGGAGGGAGTGAGGATTCATATGTAAGGCATATGTTAATTAAAGCAAGAAATAAAGGGTGGCGTGTTGTTGTTTTTAATAGCAGAGGATGTGGAAACAGCCCTGTCACTACTCCTCAGGTACATTTCATGTGATTATTGTATTAATCTCTAGTTGATTTTGGTATCAGAATAAAGGAGTTGGTTTCAGTATGTGATCATTTTTACCAAGTAAAGGACTGATGATGCAGTTCTATTCGGCTTCGTTTATAGGAGATATGCATGAAGTGGTGGCACATGTTGGGACTAGATATCCAAATGCTAATTTGTATGCTGTTGGGTGGTCTCTTGGTGCCAACATTCTTGTCAATTATTTGGCTCAGGTAAGTATCATTGCTTGTTGCTTTATTTAGTTTAACGACTTCACTGGAAATGTTAATTTAGTCTTTAAAATATCCGCGCGGCGATAATGTTTATTTCTTGCTAGAGAATATGGTGATGCATATTGTTTTAGTATTTACATATTTTCTGCTCGTTCCAACCAATCGACACCTTTCAAGTCCGTGGAACTTTTATGGAAAAGATGCTGTAATCCTCTTCTAACTCAGAAAAAAAACTGTTAAAGTTGAAGGTTTTAGTATAAGGTATGAAAAGTATTTGACTTGAGATAGCCATCAAGAACTGGAATGTTGAGATTATTACTTTTGATGTAGATGTGGAAACATAGGAACCAATGTGAAACGGGTGCATCCATTGGAAGTTGGGGAGGGCATTTATTGAGTACAAGTGATGCTTGAGATGGTTTGGCCATATCCAACATAGATCCATGGACACATTCAATGAAGGAAACAGAACTATTGGAGCTGATTCCAACTAGTTTGAGATTGAAGTTTAGTTGAGTTGTGATGGGTTACTTTAGGCATTATCGGGGCGTCGAGGTCGAGTTCAGTTTAAGCTTTAAACTAAATTTTTCTGCGTGCTGAATATTTTTTCTGTTACGTTGAATTATGATATATAAATTTACTTTATGTTGATGATGTATTCATAAGGACCGGCTATTTTATTTTAGCTTCCTTTTCCTCTTCCATATTCTTGCACTACTGCATTTATTTATTTATTTTATTTTTCATTGTTTATTGCTTGCAGGAACCTCAAACAATAACTGGGGCTGTATCATTGTGTAATCCTTTCAATTTGGTCATTGCAGATGAGGATTTCCGTAAGGGCTTTAATGTTGTTTATGACAAAGCTCTCACAAATGCTCTGCGTAAAATTCTTAAGAAGTAATTCTGCAATAAAGTTCTTCCATCTCACAGCCAATATTTCTTCTTAGAGATGGTATCATAATCTCCTTTTTGTGCAGTCATGCTATTCTCTTTGAAGATATGGGTGGTGAATATAATATACCTTTGGCTGCCAATGCCAAGTCTGTCAGGGAGTTTGATGAAGGACTAACCCGAGGTAGATGCTCCTTGTAGAAGCAATTCTTCCCTTTTCTTTTATGATGGTTGTGTTGGAGATTATTATGGTATGCCATCAGCTCACACAACTTTTAACTTCACTGGGCAGTTTCATTTGGTTTCAAGTCGGTGGATGACTACTACTCTAATTCATGCAGTTCAGATTCCATAAAACACGTTCGCACACCTTTGCTTTGCATACAGGTATGCATCTGTGCCAATTTTGCAGATTACATGAACATCTTGTCTGATACTGTGCTGTAGAGAATTAATTGGGCATTGAAGTTTTGGTCATATTTTGTTGCTGAAGCCGTGGTCGAGCTACATTGATATGTGATATTTTTGGAACTTCTGTCTTGTCTTGTCTATACCAACTAGGCTCCTTGTATGACTGCTTATTTAGTTCCAGGTGAAGGATTTGCTGGGAGTGTGGATGTTTCTCTAACATATACTCACAATCTTACTTACCTGAAGCAATTGAGGACTTGACTTTTGGTTGTTTTTATTCACTATAAGGAGCTGAAAGCATTGTAATTCCCATGATACATCGAAGATTTTTTAGGAAAATAGATTTGCATGCATTGACTTGCGTCCCTTCTTTGATACTTGGATTTCAGAAAGTTGTGAAATTGTATTCAGATTTGGCTCAGCTTTGGATTTACTTGTAATTAATTTGCAGGCTGCCAATGATTGTGATCCTTCTTTGATATTTGGATTTCAGAAAGTTGTGAAATTGTATTCAGATTTGGCTCAGATTTGGATTTAGTTGTAATTGATTTGCAGGCCGCCAATGATCCAATTGCTCCAGCCCGGGGAATTCCTTTTGAAGATATCAAGGTATGCAGCGCTCTGTCCCTAGAAGTCATGTAGTGTTCTTATCCCCCTATCTTGTATCCTTCTATATCCCTGCCTTTCTGGATAGCTATTTGTGCTGTTTTTTACTTCTGCATAACCAGGTAAGGTACTCTGGTTCTACTAATTACTTTTAGCTTCATCAAGAGTCACAATTGTTAGCACACTATAATAAATTCATTATTTCTGCATGTGTTCTTTACCTGATCCAGTGATATTCTTCAATGGTCACCCCTTGTCTTCATCCACCATTTTTCATCTTTGTTAATTGTTTTATATGCCAATTTAAAATTAGAAGTCATGATACCTAAAATAACCACTGTTTGATTTTCTTCATCTTGACGTTCCTTCCCAAATGGTTTATCCTTTTTTTAGTAAGTATACAAAGACCATTTTTAGATGGGAATTTAATTTTAGGTTGGGAATAATGTTGATCCTTCCTACATCTATAAAAATTTAAATTTGGTCCAGAATAAATTTTTGTAGTATTTTTAAGCAAGTTATCAAATATCTTGTCCGAATTGTTTGACTTGAAATGCTTTAGGAACTCTCTCGTTGGTCCTCAAGCTTCGAAGTTTACTAAAAATAGCCAGCTTGTGGCATGCCCCCAACTTCGCTGATTTTGGGTATTTTCGCTTATTAACACCATTTGAGAAAAATATTAGCCAAGTAACGTAAGTATAAAAAGTTAATAGTGAAATAACACAGTTTGTTACATGTTGTATACATGTACCAATGCTATTTCGCTTGTTATTTTGCCTAAACATTTTTAAAAGGTGTTAATTTTTTTTTAAAAAAAAATTCTTTATGGTGCTATTTGAGTGGTACAGGGCAGCTCAGGATTTTCTAGTTAACTGAATACTTTCTACCATAGTCTGCATTCACTTTCTACAACAATGTCATTGAACCATAAACCGCCCAATTGATCACCACCAGGGCAAACCTAAATGTTCTTTGATTCGTTGTGCATCCAATCATTTTGTCATCTCTCCCGTCCCCTTTTAAACAAGTGCATGGCTTGCTGTCACAGGAAAATCCAAATTGTTTGCTCATCGTGACACCCAAAGGTGGCCATCTAGGGTGGATTGCTGGTAGTGAAGCTCCACTTGGGGCTCCTTGGACTGATACAATAGTGATGGATTTCCTAGAATATCTACAAAGTGGTGCTTGTAAAGCCCCGGCATCGCATAGCGGCACAAAAGGCGTGCAACACTCTACCGAGGCCATGCATCACCTAAAAGTATAGCCCAGCAAACAGGACACATGCATGCTATCCAACAGCTGTTATTTGTTGGCTATCGAACCATTTTCAGTATACAATTGGAAATATAAAAATTCGATTATTTGAACTTTCTGATATCTCAGACTGTTGCATTCTCAGATCATGAATCTGTGATATTTATATGCCTCCTAAAAATGACAACTAAATTTTATCACATCTCGTGTTTCTTTAATGGCATCTCCGCATTTCTTTTTCTTCGGTTAATGAGGAAATTTCCTGTCATTAGAGTAAATCATCACTTGCACAGAACAAACTCACTGAGCTGCTATTCACCTTCATCAAAGAGACCTAACAAAAAATTGGAAATCGGTTCAGATTTTTGTTGTCTCCACTCACTATTAGATGTTCAATTCAAGTCTCAACTTTCTGTGGCACTCTAAGCTACAAGCCCACAAAAGTTGTTTTGCATCTTATCCTTTGCCTTTCATAATGCAGGAACTACACTGCGCTATTGTCATCGCTCTTGCTCATGACCTTGCTTGGGAGCAATAGCTTCTTGTTTAAGAATTTAAATTTTGGTCTCTAGTTTTCTTCTTCTTCTTTCTTTTGAAAACCACGTTTTAATCCTTCCAACTCTAAGTTTGTTGCTAAACTTGAAATGATTACCATATAGTAAGTTAGTTCTCTTCACTGATAACGTTTGCATAAATAAATAAGCAGTGAGTACACAAAAAAATAAACGAAAGTTAAAATCACAAACGAGGATTATGAGTGTTTTAAGGAATGCTGAGATTGTTCTAAATAAATAAATAAATATGGAGTGAGCAGATACATAAATAAATAAACAAAAACAAAAAATATTGTCTTGCCATATGCCAACGGGATCGAATGGAGGTTTTCTAAAAACTCACTTGATGTATAGATATAGTAATACAGCTAACTGCCGCAGACATTCTGACCAACGCTGGCGCAACGCGGAAGGCGTGTGATGAGCAATGCCATGCTTGTTTTTTAGGTGAAGATGTTGTGGAATTTGGCTAATTTACTTGCCATAAAAGGGGGAAAAAGTCTCTAACTTGTGGCAATGGAATTTGAAAAGTGTACCGTTGAGTGGTAATTCTTCTTTTCATTTTGAAAAAAAGAAGGAATGCGAATCAAAATTTGAGGGGATTTTTTTAGGCTTACAAATATATCTTTTAAATGAAAAGGATATAATTTACTGAAGTAATGGAATCTTTCCTGTCGTGAAAGATGAGCATGCCAACTTTACCAATTATTCAGACCATACATTTTTCTTAATATTTTTTTATGGTTTTGTTTTTGACATTTCAAAAAGATGTTCTTATATTTGAGTTTGATATTTCCTTCTGTTTCTCATGTGATTGTTTGTGTGATGTGTCCCTTATCTTGTTTCTTTGCGGATCGGATTTTTCTCTCCTCTTCTGCTTCGAAAACAAGTGATGTTTTGGAGGGCTATGAGAGGCAGGCTACCGATGGTCCACATATGCTAGTAGGTTTAGCACACGGTTGACACGACTGATTCCAACAATAGCCATATTCTGGTGTCTTCCAAAAAGCAAGAATTATTGCCAATGCATCAATGGAATATCCTCAAGTGCTGTCTGTAGTCCAGCCAAACTGGTGAATTCAATGATGGATCTTCAGCAAGGAGCCTAATGAATACCAAGGTTGCCTTTGAATTGTCAGAGAGGATTCCTCATGCCTTGCTCTGGTAGTAGCACTACTAGTGAAAGGAACAGGCACTTGCCGTCATTTCACCAGGATTGGTGAGAATGTCTACGGGATTCGTTGGCACTTCGGCCCAGAAATGGAGCCAATTTGAAAAGGCTTTTTCAGAACAGCAAGATTCAGGTTATACAAATTAAAATTCAGTGTTTGATGACATGCATTTGTTAGTTGTAAGGCTAATATATCAATATAGTAACAATCTGTCCTGGATATATAAGAGTATTGGACCAAGCACAGGCATCGAACAGAGGATGGTGAACTGGGGGGCAGGTACTAAATAACAAGAGGCCGTCGATTTTCTATAGATTATAGGTTTTAATTCGGAGCAAAAAAGCTTGCATTATCTCCGAAGAACATAAGGAATCCACTAAGATTTAGTTGTTGGTACCAGATGGAGACATGCACAAACAGGTGTCATATAAACATCTACATCTACACATTGTAGAAGCATCTCCCCAAAAAATTAAGTTTCGTAAGAAAATCTTAGCTCAATCTTGAAAGCAGAAACGTACACACTACACAGAGATATCTGTATGTGATTGAACGTTGAAGCAAACCAATAAGACATGGGGTGTTCAAGCTAGACGTTTGGATTCTTCATGTAGTTCATAGGCATAGGACTTGTTCATATTAGGACTGATAAATACTGATAGGGGCTTGACAATATAACTACAGATACAGTGGAACATAACTAGATCACACCTTTGTTTTGGGCCAACTATGGTCGGAGTTCCTCCCATGTAATGGAACTTTCACCGAGCAGTATCAATGTCCTTCAGCCCACCTGTTTTCACGTGCTATCAGCTACGTGTTTATGAGATTGTGATCATCTTATTTAAGGTGATCAGGAGGGTCCAGAAAAGGATCTCAAGACAAAAGATAGCTATTGTTTGTTATAGATATCAAGATCATATTGTTGGACCATGTACAGCCAAGAAAAAAATCAGTCTTTTCTTTCGAGTGGGATAAGGAAATTAATTTTATTAATACTATTTTGTTGGGAAGATAATTAGAATGTCATTTCAAGGATTTGATACGGAACATTTAATTTGTGTGGTGTAAAAGAGTGAATATATATGAGAGGAATTTTTTTTAAATTTTTTTTAATTAAAAAACATTTTTAAAAAATCATAAACAACATAATATATTCATTTCTAGTCTTAAATTAGGATAAGAAATAACAAATTAACCCGGATAAAAAAGTTTCAGCCTTGATTTACTTTTTACCTATAACATGAATGATAAAAAACTTTTCAATGATATTTTTTTATTAAATAAAATTTATTAACAATAAAATCAATTTTTTAATTGTTAAAATGCAACTAACCGATAATTTTTTCTATATTTTCTTGAATTTAAAAGATTGAAATGTTAACAACATAAAATTTTAAACCAAAATTAAAATTTTAAAACTAAAAGAACTAAAAAAGAAATCAATGGAAAATATGTGGACTAATAAATATTTTTTCATAAGAATTTGAGATTGATTAAGCATTTTTTTCTGATTGTTAATTTCATCTTTTTTTTTTAATGGTGTTCTTGTAATACACATTCAAAGTACATCTAATTAAATTTACCCTCAATCAAGCATTAAAATATGGTAAAAATATTAAAATCTAAATAATATGAAAAGAGAAGAAACACTCAACTCATGAAACACTACAAACAACACTTGCAAGATGCAATTGAAAAAAAAGTTTGGTAATTGAAATGAAAAAAATTATTATTGAAATTTATAATGAATTGTAAAAGAGTTTATGTGTCATCCAAAATAAAACCACCCTCAATTTAGTTTGTTTATATATATATATATATATAGAACATGGGCACTTGTAGGAAGGAGATTAAAAAAAACTAAAATTAGTATGTAATAAACAGTCTTGAGATAGTGTTTTTTTTTTTTTTTAAGATAAATAAAATTAGTATGTAATAAACAGTCTTGAGATGGTGTTTTTTTTTTAAGATAAATGAGCGGTCCAAGGCTCACAAAAACAAATCAAATATCATAAAAAATGATATCAGCGATGACATAAAACATAAATGATATAGTAAAACAAATACAAAAACATGTAGTTATGATAGTTAGAACTATGTTTGCTCAATTATTTGGACTGAGGAAGATTGAGCTCTATCATGTGGGTTTTGATCTTTTAGAGGTTGACAAATACACTCACTTAATTATGGTTCATGATTTTGATTGTAAGGGGATGCATGTAGGCTAGTAAGTGATCTTATTTAATTGTTATTTATGATTTGTTTTTGTTTTAATGATTATTGGAGACATGATCATTATCATAAAAGGATATCTTGCATTCAAGGATTCCACTCAATCTAGCATGTTGTTGGTATTGTAAATACACATAATTAATGATTAATCATAAAAACATAAATGAATCTAACACCCTCCCTTTCTTTAAATAGATTAATTAAATATATTTAATATTAAATGAAGGAAATTAGTCTATAAAATGCATAAAAGAATATGTCATATTTATCATTAGGAGTAGTGTTGGTATAATAGAGGAACCTATAACAACAAAAAAACAAACAAATTCCCATAAAATATAAAAAAAGAAGGATTTAATTTTTTTTTAGTAAAATAACATACTTTTAATTTGTCATCTTAACATGTTGCGCTTCACAAAATAAACTCAACATGTTTTTGTTGGCGGGGACTCGAGTTGCTGTTGCTGTTGCTGTTGAAGTTTTTCTCTCTATTTTATTTCCCAAGAAAATGGACATTCCTCTTCAAGCCAGCAGGAGGATCAAAAGACCCTACAAGAAAGTGATGAGGTACAAGGAATGCCTTGAAAACCATGCAGCAACGTCTATTTGCGGGAAAGCAAAAGACGGTTGTGGTGAGTTCATACCTGGGGAGGAAGAAGGCATCCTTGAGGCCCTCAAGTGCTCAACCTAATTTTAATTTTAATTCATGTTGTGATTTTTAATTGTAATATTAATTAATTATTATGATTTAAAAACACGGCATTTAATATATATTGTGATTCTAAACCACAAGAAATAAAAATATATTATTTTGTTATTTTTTTTTTGTTGTGATGTTAATTTACCTATTTCTTAAAATTTATGTGCGGATTACCGAATTTATCCAAGAAAGAAAGTAAGAAAAAACTCAAGATACCAAATGTTATTTATCATGTATGGAAAATTCTTTTGAAAAACTCTATGTTTATTTGATTGCAAAAATATTCAAACTTTTATTGAATAGAATTCCAGGAGACTATTTATGCAATACGAGATTTACTATTACTAACTCGTATCAATTTTTTTACATATAAATTACTCTCTCGCTAATACAGGTGCACAACTAGTTAATAGAATAATTACATATAAATTCTTTATTTCTATTATTAATCTTAGTCCATTTAAAGTGACAATGTATTGTGGATCAAGACTGATATATGTTCTTGCCCTCGACAATAGAATATAAAAAAGAATGAATTGAGGATAAAATAGTTTTTTTATAATATTATTAAATTGAATAAGATAAATCAGTCTCTTTACATTTTGCTTTTTGCACGATGGAATTATTTACTTACCCTTGGAATCAAAGAAAATTTAACTAGAGGTCAAAGGCATATCTTTTCATCCTTTGTTGCATAATGATTACTTTAATACTCTTGAATTTATATTTTATTGAACTTGCATTAGAAGTGTTTTCATCATTCACTATGGCTTTTTTGTAAATAACAAATAAAATTAGGGATAATTACATCTTTTAATATACATGAAATATATTTTAAAAGAACACATGGCTTGCACATACCAGTAAATAGAAGGAGCCAATACTATTCTTGCGACATATACAAACTTTTTTATTGGTCAATTATCACCTTTCAAAGTTATTTTAAAATTATTTTTAAAAAAATGCATCAAGATCTTGTCAATAGTGGGGTGTATGTCACCACTGATCAGTAGCGTGGTTTCATTTTTCTTCTCTTCTCTTTTATTTTGTAAAATACGAAAAATTCATTTCATTTGTTTTTTATATATAATTTCATCATTGTTTTTTTATTGCTATATATATATTTTAAAAATATTTCGTGGGTTATCTTTTTTCTTCAATTTCATTACTTATTATTTGATTTTATTTGTTTTTATATCAAATTTGATCATTATTTTTTTATTACTAAGTATTTTGCTTTATATCAAATTTGATCATTATTTTTTTATTGCTAAGTATTTTGTTTTTTTTAATCTTATGTAGATTAATTTTTTCTTCAATTTCATCTCTTGATATTTGATTTTATTTAATTTTTATATCAAATTTGGTCCTTATTCTTTTGATTGCTATTTTTTTCTTTTGTATGTTAGTTTTTTTCTTCAATTTTATCCTATATCATCTGACTTCATTTAATTTTTATATCAAATTTTGATCATCATATTTTTATTGCTATTTATTTTGATTTTCTTAATCTTTTGTAGATTACTTTTTCCCCTACAATATCATCCCTCATCATTTTGTTCTCAATCTTTTAAATCTATTTGTTTCTTTTTTATCCTTTTCTTAATTGATTGTTTTTTAATTTTTTTCCATCAACATTGGGTCTATTTTTATGTCAGATGTTGTATCTTTTTTTTATTGTTATTTATTTTGTTTTACATTCTTTTTTATTCCACCCAATTTCATCCCTTATTATTTTGTGATTGAGAATTTTACTTCTTTATTTTTTAGGGTTTATTTTCTATAGATTTAGTCTCGGGCTCATGATTAGGGTCATGGGTTGACTTTGAATTTTTTTTCATCCTTTACTAATTTTTATGTTTTATATCTCATCCTTCAATGTTTGATATATTGAAAATTGATTTTTATGCTTTTTTTTCCCATGAGATTATCTCTATCATATGTCTATGATCACAAAGTCAATGAATTAAATTGAGTTGAATCAATTTTTTTATTTTTTAAATTATTTTTTCAGTTTCATCATTTAATATTGAGTTGGTTGATAATTGAACTTTGTTATTTTATTCAATTTTCTTTCGACAAGGTGACCTTAGTATCACGATCAGGTCACAGATTTAGCATACTAACCTAGATGGGCTCGGGTTTTTTATACATTTTTTCTTTGCTATTTTTTTTTCAATTTCTTTATTTTTTTGCATTTTTTATTTAAGTTTTTTGAAATTATTCAAGCCTATTTAATCTAATCAAGTCAATGACCTGAGTCTTGATTTGTTTTTGCTTATTTGAAAATACTCATGTCGCCTTAACACCTTTTTGTTATGATGGAAAGAATTTCAGCTTGAGACACTATATGGGCCACCTATCTAGCATAAAACTATTTATTGAGATTTATTTATAAGCATTTTTTTTATTGATATTATTCTTTAATATAGATTAGCCTAGTGTATAAAAGCATTAATGATCAAATAATCTGAGTTATTTGATCTCATTGAAACAAATTATAAAAATTAATTTTTAATCAATTAAATTTTAAAAAATAAAATTAAAAAAAAAAGATCAAACAGAAAAAAAAAAACTCAAGTCGACCTAATTAACTAGTTAAATTTATGATCCTGTTAATTAGATTATAGTAATTTTGTAAAAAATAAATTAAAAAAATATAAAGTCCAATATATAATGATATTTTAATAATATTATAATAAATAATATTTTAATATTTTACGAGAAGAAGTGGAATAACACATTCATGGAGAGTACAATTTTGTTTTTGTTGTTGTTAATTAAGATGTTTGTAATTCATCTAGAATTATGAATACTGTGAATGATTTGTCAGAAGCTAATACGCAGAGTATTGAAAATGAAAAAAGAAGATCGAATTGTGAAGAGTGCCCATTTATATATTAGTCGTTAGTGCGCCATTGAAATGAATCTTGAATGCTCCTGATTAATTTATGCATCAATGCCATTTATCATCTTCCTCCGTTAGCCTAGCAAAGGAAAAGGCTGGATATTATTTCTTCATCATCCACCGAAAGCACACACACATCAATCCTAACAAGCAAATACCCGAACCA
Organism: Populus euphratica; assembly: GCF_000495115.2. Lineage (NCBI taxonomy): Eukaryota > Viridiplantae > Streptophyta > Magnoliopsida > Malpighiales > Salicaceae > Populus > Populus euphratica. The sequence goes on along the minus strand of NW_011499859.1, from coordinate 764,902 downwards.
TAATTACCTACATATATAGGCTATGAAGGGTCTATCTACAACTGAGTGAACGCGCATCACATCATAACATTTCTGCATCCATTTCCAAGCGAATCGGACGACGATGCTCGATGATTATCTTCTCCTTGGATTCACCTTGGCCGTGAGTGGTTTGGCCATTTCACAAGACAACCTCAACACTTCAGAGAGGTCCACCGGCTCATGGCCACACCGCACCCACTCAAACTCATGCAACAAACTCCCAACCCAGAAGCTAACGGTGGCCAAACCCAGTGTCCTTCCCGGGCAAGTCCTACGACCCGACCCGAATGGAGCCAGCCTGAGGTCAGACCCTGACACAGAGAACTCCACGTCAGCAGTGACTTCCTTGCTCAAAAATCTCTCTGGCGAGAACTTTAGTGGGTCCACCCAAACTTGCGGGTCCCTTGTTATGGCCCACATATTAACCATAGCTGTGGTCCCCGCTGGCACATCATATCCATCAACATCAGTGTCCGTGATCGCTAAACGCGCCCATGACAAGAGTGGCCCCGGGGGGTGTAACCTTAGAACCTCTTTCACAACCGCCGGCAGGTAAACCATCGATTGTATGTCTGCTTCCATCAGCGGCCTTGATCTTCCCGCAACTTGATCAAGCTCATCATGCACTTTTGATTGGATATCAGGGTGAAGTATCATCCTCGCTAGTATCCACTCTATTAGAACTGCCACTGTATCTGTTCCTCTAAAAATCATCTCCTACATTATCAGACGATGTAATTAAAGAAATTAATTAATGAAAGAGCACGCATAGCGATACGGTAGGATCGACAATTAAATCCAAGAAAAGAAAGGAAGGAATATAAGCAGCTTGCAAATTCAGCTAAGATTCCACTTTCGATTCCTTTCTTTGCCCTATATATATATATATATATATATATAAAAACAACCAACATCATCGAGGGCAAATAAAAAAAAGCATCACGCGAGAGAAAACACATAAGAAATATATATAAATGAAAAGTGATGTGGATTTTATTGGTTGACACAACAATTCTGATAAATATAAAGAGGAACACTCAATGACTCGAATCTTGTGGTGCTACGGTAACATCACAGAATATATATTCATGTAAAAACTAGTCAAGTCTTGATCCATATGAAAACAATATTAATGTCTTGCATCTACATATAAGCCGCTCTGATACTGCATCACCACACAGCATATAATCTCTTGTTCGCAGATATGCCACTCATGTATGATACTAGCATTTCTCTATGTAAATCAGAATCTATTAAATTTGACAATATATATATATATATATACATGCATCAAGAAATAAAATTTTTGAGGCAAGTTTTTTGCTTACCCAAAGAACAGCAACTATGTCATGGACTGATAACTTGTCCGGTCCGTGAAGAGAGAGCAGAACATCAACAAAGTCATTTCTTCTTTGGCCACTTTGGTCCTCTCTATGTTCTTGAATAATCCGGTTCACAAACCGGTTCACTTTAGGAACCAAATTGGAGCACCTGAACCTGATTTTTTGAAGGTCTAAATTTGCAAGCCAAGGTAGATGATCAGACCAATTAAGCTTCCCTAGAAGATCATAACCTTCATCAACAAGTCCTCCAAGTTCCTCAATTTCATTATTTGATGTGCCTAGATCATATTTACGACCGAAAACTGAGCACATCATGTTGTTCAGTGAAGCTTTCCTCAGTATGTCTCGAACACGAAAGTAATCTCCACCTTGACATGCTATTATTGATACCATTTGAGAAGCAATATCGAGTCTCTGTGGCTCTGTAGAGCTGATTTGTTTAGGACAAAGAAGATGGGTGGCTGCAATTCTCCTTAGAGTTCTCCAATAAACCCCATAGGGAGCAAAACCAATAGCTCTATTAAACATGAGCTTATAAGCAGACTCTTTAACTGGACGATCAGCAAATACTGAACTGTTCAAGATGTCTTTGGCTACATCAGGATTGCATGTGATAATAACCCTAGTCTCTCCCATGCTAAAAGCCATGAGTCTTTTAGCTTTGATAGTCTTGGCTGCAGCAGCAAGCTTGTGGTGAGCCAAGTTTACCATGAGGGTCATGCTTCCTATCACTGGAAACCCTCTAGGTCCCGGAATCATCTTGGCTTTCGAGCAGGTTCCTCTTTTGAGCCAATACTTGCCCCAGGCGGGGCCTCCAGGGTAAACCCAGTAGCACAAAGCAATGGCTAGCCAAGCCAGGAAAAGATAAAGAAGAAGGAAGATGGGGTCTTGAAAAGAAAAGGCTTTGCATTTGGAAACTAGAGCCAATACCCAAAAGCTATCTATTTGTGTTTCCATGGAGACAAGGAAAAGGCTGAAAACTTGAGTTTTTCAAGAGTGTGAGTTTATTGTGGGTTTCCTCTTTTGGGTTAAACGATGAAGTGGAGGGCTGCTTATATAGAGAAAGATCGAAGGATGGGGGTAGGGGGGAGGGAATATAATAAACTTTTTATATATATATTTTAAATACCAACTAGTACCTCTGATAACGGTTAAAAATAGTGAATTATTATGATATTATTATAACCGAGAATTCAATGCAAGTTAACGAAAGCATTCAATGACCGCCGCCAGTCATATAAACTGCTGCTGAAAAAATAAAATCAAAACATAGTACAGTATAGATAGTATATATGTGGATTCAGCCCCACTCTCATCTAATATGCGTGTAACACACGTATGAGAGGTAGAGGCATTTACCCCATCATTCATATCATATATTTTGTTAGAAGAATAAATGTTTTTGCTGACGGTGCCCTACTGGTATTTTTTTTAAAATACTTATATTGTTCTTATATATATATATATATATATTCTTTGAAAATAATTAATAATTGTTGTGAATCCGATTGCATTACTCTTTTTTTTATTTGGAGAGAGATGAAAATTAATTATCCTATTCAACGGTAGCTACAGGCCAAAGTCCAAAATGAATATGTATTTCTACCTGCAAGGAATATATATCTTACCCCATATTAGGGCTGCAGATGTCTGCTAGTGTCGAGAATGCATTACCACCCCTGCATGCGGTGTTTGCAGCTCGCCGACGATAATTCTGCGTCCCGCCTCACCCAGGCTTCTGTGAAATACACCACGCGTCTAGCCATGATAGCGGCTTGAATGGTGAAAGTATCCTTATATTTCTTTTGCTTAAAATAAATTATTTTCGATTTGTCTTAATCATTTGCTGTTAAGTGGAGGGATATAATTGTTTTTGACATGTTGAAATATTGGGCAAAATAAGAGAGGCCACAGGATAGTCCAAGTCTGGTCATAGTCATTGCAGTTGGATCCTATTGTTGGTCCCAGGAGGTCAAAACCGTGGTTGATTTTTCAGAGATTAGTTTAGGTTGTATTAGCATTTTTTTCATGTTTTAAAAATATTTTTAAAAATAAATTTTTTATTTTAAAATTTTTATATTTTCAAATTATTTTAACATGTTAATATTAATAATTTTAAAATAAAAAATTTATTTTTTTCAAATTATTTTGACATGTTAATATTAAAAATAAATTTTAAAATTAAAAACTAATATTATTTTAATATATTTTTAAATAAAAAATATTTTAAAAATAATCATTATCACAATATCAAATAAGTTGTTAAGATATCCAAGCGATGCTATCACTGATATTTTAAGTTAAATTTTAATGAAATAGAAGAAAGTATTTATGTTAGTGAGACAGTTTTTGGTGTCATCGAATATTTTAATTAAAAATAAAAAGATAATATATATTAATAAATCAAAAATATATCAACTAATAAATCATAAAAAAAATTGTGAATGCTAAATAAAAAAATTATAATAAGAAGCAAAACTAAATGTACATGCAAATATTTTATAAATATAGGCTATATAGAGTCTTACTAATTATAAATAGCATAGGTGTAATAAACTATGGAATATAAAAAATAAGGAAGGCAAGAAAATCATTTTCAAAGTTATTTTTGTTTAATGTTTTTCGTAATTAAAATAAATATTCAAAAGAGTTTAAAGAATTTAAACTTTAGAGAAAAAAATATTTTATTTAGAATTTAAACTTTAGAGAAAAAAATATTTTTTTTTATTTAAAGGATTTAAATAAAAACTTATCATGTGAAAAACAAGTTTCAATAACAAAAAGTAAAAAATCATGTCTTGATAAGTTATGTGAGCTTGTATTTAAAAATAAAAGAAAAATTAATTTGTGAAAATTATATAAGAACTCATAATAAAGAATATATATTCTCATTACATATTTATGTATAATTTTTTGTAACCTTACATATTAGATTCATATATAAATTATTCATAAAGTAATTGAAAATATTACCATAAAAAAATAACCTTATTTAAAGAAACTGATATAATTGAATCATTTTTAAAAAAATATTATTTTAATTATTTATCAAAAGACAATTTTATTTTTTTTAAATTAAAAATTTAAAGGCTAAGAGAATGAAGCTCATACACGCTTAGGCTTTAAAGAACAACTAAGGCACATTTGGTTGGTTGACAAGGACAGGCTTATATGCCAAGCTTAAAATGAAAAAGCTTATGCGTGCATTGGTTTTTTTTTAAATCAGTGGATAATACGTTGTCTATTTAGGCAGATATGATGTCATCTATTAGAAGATGATCAGAAAATCAGGAAGAGAATAAAAAAATTGAAACATATGCACTTGAACTACAGGGACCAAGAATGCAAAATTAAAAACTTTAGGTACCAAATTAAATTTTTGAAAAATTTCAGGAAGAAAATTGAACTTTAAAAAATTGCTTTGTAAGGGAACAATGCATTGCATGGTGTTTTATGTCTTGGTAAACCGTGCACATATTATAATAAAATGCCTATGTCTCTTTGTTTATAACTAGATTTGCGCTTGCGCTATATAGCGAGGCACTGAATCGTTCATTAACTTTGGATGGTTGAAATCGAAAGGCAACTGAATTAAAGTTCATCGACAATGGTTTGGAATGAAAGCAATGAGGTCAGTTAAAAATGAATTTTTATGGGAAGAAGAGGATTTTAACAAACATGGCAAGAAGAAGGCCAAAACCAGCAGTAAATGCATAAACCATACATTTTTTGAGGACGATTATAGTTCAAGAAGCATAGATTTTCTTAGCGTGACTCGCAAGTCTTGTTTGGAAAATTAAAGAAAGGAAACAAACAATGAAGCTATTGTTGTGCGCATCCTTCATCTGAATCTGCAGAAGAGGCCTTAATAAAGGATTATGGAGAAGAGCAAAAAAGGTATAATAAAACCTCCACGAAGATCTATATATATATATATATATATCAATTTGCAGAGTTGTGGCCACTTGCTGACTGTTCCTGCAATCAAATTCCAAATTAAGGATTCATAAGGAAAATAACTGGAGGAGGAAACAAAGCAAACAAAAACACATGGATATGGAGGGTTAAAAAGCAACTGTTTGGCAGTGAACCATGAATGATTAAGATAAAAAGAAGATCCAAGCATGATCGGAGAATAGAGCAGAGGAAAATCAACATGAAAGATGGTCGAGAGGTCAATGATTACTGTATCTTTAAGCTAAATAAAAGCAACAATATATTTATAAAATCAACACCAAACACATTGATGCGATGAGCGTGTGATTTGTTGGATTAAAAAATAGTGAAAGAAAAGCAGGAGCACTGAATGTGGTTGGGTTTGCACAACATAGACTGACATCCGCATGTAGAGCATGTTGACAACATGCACAAAAAGAAGTCCCAACTCAACTATGGTTGTTGCAACAACGAAAAGAAACTGGTAGGAGTGATGATAGCATGTGGACTTGAAGTCGAAATGAATCAAACAATAATTAACATATAATATGTAAGAAAAACTCCAACATAGTGCGAGAGTGTAGGCAACCGACTAAACATGTTCTTACACAACAGATTTTATGACCAATATATGTTTTACAAGAGCAAACAAAGTAATGTAGGACAACCATGCTTATTTCTCGCAATGTAAAGCAAACTTAAACGCAGGGTAAAACAATGGTCACGACTAAAGTGATCTTATTAAAAAAAAAATTAATAGAAAATGATTTTCTCAAAAGAAAATATGATAGTGGCCTTGTATAATTTGTTGGCCCTGCGCAACATCAAGAAGGATGTTATCACTAAACGTGCAATCACATTGTAGAAAAAAGTGAAAAGGTCTATCAGGTGCAAATGGCGAGATTTGAATGTAAATACAAAATTGTTCTGAGTAGGACTACATATCACATATTTTTTCACGAACTAGGCCCTACTCAAGCATGAAAAGGTTCCAGAAAACAACAACAAAATACAATCCATTTGTGTGTTGGATGGTGGCAATGCCCATTGGCACTTCACTGCTGGTGTTGTCTCTTCTAGTCTCAATTGTGAAATATGCCCTTCTGCTGAATCCTCCTCAGATGACTGCTGGTGTTGTCTCTTCTAGTCTCAATGGTGAAATATGCCCTTCTGCTGAATCCTGCTGAATCCTCCTCAGATTGGAGGTTCGATTAGACTTAATTTCCCAACACTGTTGTGTGGAGAAAAAAGGCAGTCAGGTAGCATCTTATGACTTAAGAACAGAAACTGAAAAGGTTACAAGAATAACATGGCTGATGTGCTCTTTCTAAAAGGAAATTATGAGGCTGATATTTCGGTAGAGGAGCAAGATGCCACATATACATGAAGATAAGAAAAAACAAGAAAAAAAAAAAGAGTTGATAAAGATTACTGGACTGCCAATCAACAGTATCTACAGTGATTATGCTGTGAAAAAGGCCATTATCTTTTAGCTTTTGTGATAATATTATAAAATGAAGTAAAAGATAAACAATGAAGGGTTTTTATTTATTTATTTTATTCTTTTAACTTTCACCTATCAAGAATTTTTCAATTGCATTTTAGATGAATTGCTCACATTTGAGCCAATTAATTTACAATAATTCTTTTCTTTTAATTTTCTTTTAAATTCGAATCTAAAATGACATCATCAGAATAAATTCATACACACAAACCAAATCTAGCTCTCACTTTGTTTTATTCTTTTATTCCAAATTATATTTCTTAATGTTCATATATTCCTTGCGTAAAGCTGCAACAAGTGTCATCCCCAATCAAAGATTCGTGCTAATATATACCTCTCATTTCTTTTCTCTTTTTTGCCCAAATGTGGATCTCCCATATCTAGTTACACCAAAGATATTTTTAGTTAATTGTCAACTTCCTTTTGATTCCTAGGAAGAATGATTCCTAGAGCACAGCTAATGGTTTTCAGGCTGTACATACGCTCAAATAGTTACTAAGGAAATACGTGTTGGTATCTATAACCAGGACCACGATACACACAACGATAAATTTGTGTCTGTACTCTGCTAATTTTGTACTACTATATATATATTGCACAGTTTTTCACAACATTATGCTCTCCCCCGGCAACAAGAACAGGCTGTTCGTGTATAATAATTTGTTTGGAAAACACGAAAAACTGAAACCCCTATATAGTTAAGAGGCATTTTTTAGATGTGGTTCTCTGTTGAAATAACAATTTCAATTCAAAACTTACACGTGAGGATTTGAATGATTTTATATAATTATCTAATATACATTATTTGCTTAAGTGAAATGCTATTAAACTTAAGATTTATATAGACCATGGCTGCTTTGAATTTAATTTTATTAATTTGATTGGATGAAATGAAGTGACAGATTCGATTTACTAATCGATTTGCCATTAATAATTTATTAAAAAATTATCTTAATTCAAAATTTTAAATTGTTAAATATAATTTAATAAATAATTTTAAATTATTTAATTTTAACGATCTCATTTAATAAGTCAGCGCGATCATCTTTCAAAGTCGTCACTAATTGCAAGTGCCAGAGTAAGAAATTAAATAATATCAATCGCCACACTAGTGGTTTCTAAGCTGCAACAAATAAAAAATGATAAAGTGAAGGTGCAGTTATGAACATGAAAAGCAAATCTTATTCGATCGATACAATGCACTTTCACACATATACTTATATACATAAAGTGGTGACATAAGAGCTGATCAATATTGCTTTAATTCTTTCTTTAATTGGTTTGTGCATCGAGCAACATAGTTCTAGCTAGATTCCTTCTCCATGAACATACACAGAGAGAGGTTATTGCTTTGATGATGGAAATATTTTATTGGTCTGCAATTCAAAGTTTTTCAGTAATTTTTTTAGTGATGAAATTACCAACAGAAAATATTTGTTGATTTTTTTTCATTGGTAATACCTAATTTCATCACCAAGTCGGCCAGTAAAAAAAAAATATCAATGATTTTACAGGTGGAAATTGCACGCCAAAAAAAATCTCACTTGAAATATACTAACGAATTTATTCCGTCAATGATAGTGGCATATTTAGTAAATATTTTTTAGCTATCAATTAAATACTGACGGACTATATCCCATGTAAATTTATCGGTGAGTGTGACATTTTCACCGCTACATAGAGAGAGGTTATTGCTTTGATGATGGAAATATTTTATTGGTCTGCAATTCAAAGTTTTTCAGTAATTTTTTATTGATGAAATTACTATTTTCTTGATTTTTTTTCGTTAGTAATACCTAATTCCATCACTAAGTCGGCCAGTAAAAAAAAATACCAATGATTTTACAGGCAGAAATTACACGCCAAAAAAAATCTCACTTGAAATATACTAACGAATTTATTCCGTCAGCGATAGTGACATATTCAGTAAATATTTTTCAACTATCAATTAAATATTGACGGACTATATCCCTATATAAATTTATTGGTGAGTGTGACATTTTCACCGCTATGTGAAATACCGATAGAATTTATCCGTCTATGAATTTGTCGGTGATTGTGGACACCAAACTACTGTGAAATGCCGACAGAAACACTTCATTTTTAAATTCATTTGTATGATTGGCATTTCCTTTTCTGTCAAACGCCGCCGGATATAGTCTGTTTGTAAATCCTTCGATGGTTATTTTTAAATATTTTTTAAAAAAATATTTAGAATAAATAATATAAATTAATAGTAAAAAAACCCAACTATGCAAAATGAAATTTTTATTAAACATCAAAAACAAAAAAAATAAAGTTAAATAATATTCATTACAAATTGAATGTGTTTTAAAATATTATTAACTTAACATAATGACGGAGTTGGAGGAGGAGGAGGAGGCTAGTTGTTATATGACCAAAAAGGAGGGCGCACACGTATCACCACTTTGTAATGCCATGTTCATGACTATTTGACAAAATTGTTCATAATTTACCGAGAGTTGCTCGTATTTCTCGATGAGATGAGTTGTGTGTTCAGTGTTATTCATAAGTTGACGATAGGTGCTTGTATTTTTTTTGGCGAGCTGAGCCGTATATTGCTGCAAGGCCATGAACTCCTTAAATTGGGTGCTCGATACTGATTATAAGCTCCCAACGGTCGAGACACTACAGGTTGTCCGCAAATTCTCAACTGTAGTGTTGAAGAGTTCGCATACCTAATTTTTATCGGAGCCACCGTACGATCCTACCCCATCCACAGATCCGGGTCAAAATCTGGATTGGTTAAAGGATCATCCCCATATCTCTCCCTCATTCTACTATTATAAGTCTCCTAAAAATAAAATAAAAATAATCATATTCAATTCAATAAAAATAATAACTTGAAAAATAAAATGATTGAACAAACATACCAGAAAGTGTTAAGTTCGGTTGTCAACGAACTGTTGCATCCTCTTTTGGTGGTCTTGACTCCGCACATATGTCTCAATAAACAACTCCATTGGGCTTGGCTCACGTCCAAGAGACGTAGCTTATAATGAAAAAAATTAAGTAATAACAAATTATTTAATGATATATTTCATTTAAATTAATCTTACTATCCATTTCGCATGTGTAGCAAATGGAACGGAGCTGCCGGTGTGCGTTGGTACCAAGCCATGAATTGACTAGTTCTAGTTGTCAACACTAGATTGTGAGCGTTGTGTGAACCATTCAAACGTCACGTGCTCAAGATACTGCTTAGACTATGTTAGGTAAATAAATTTGTAAAAATATTGGTTTACCTCGAGATTATCCAATAAACTAATTATAACTTCTCATAGATATTAAAATTTATTATCAATTATCAACGACCATACAAATTAATACATATAAATTTATAGAAATTACAACTCCGCAATACCAATGATAAAAATTAAAACGGACCCGTTAAACAAGCTATTAATTATTTCAAAACAACACATGTAATTCGGTAATTCAATAAAGTTTCAAGAATTTACAAACAAATATAATTTTACAAAATCTAAAACAAACCATAACAAGTACAAAATTATACATTCATATACTACAAGTTTGTTTGAAAAATAATAATAAAACATGTACATATACTAACAAAATACATATACTGAAAAAACAATAAAATTGACATTTAAATGTTAAAATTTTAAAAGATGAAATTACTTACAAAAATTGATAAAGCCTGTATGTAAATTAGAACATGAATACCGTGACTATAAAACTTAAAGAAATATGTCTTATGCTGGAAAGGGGAGATTTTTTTTTGGGAGGATAGTTGGAGAGTTAGGATGGGGAAGAAGAAAAAAAAATATAGGAGAAAAGGGTCGACAGAGTGGTCATATATTAACTTTTACTGATAAAATCATCAATGGACTACTTATATCGGTAGTTCCATCGACCATTTTGTTGGTGAATCGGTTATGCTACTATATAAAGATTCCGGTTTGAATTCATCGATGATTTCATTGGCAATTAGGACGATGAATCGGTCACGCCATTATACGGAGCTGCTATGTCGATAAAATTATCTGTAAAAACTTTCATGTTAGTGAATCATTTTTTTTCTTAATTTTGAATATTCTGTTTGTAATTCCATCGGTACATACCAATCCACATATACAGACGTCATTACAGATGAAAAGTATGTCATCGGTAATTATAACTGCAAATTATAAACAGAAATATTTGGTGGATAATGTTATTGGTATTAAACGAATTTCTGACATTAAGATTAAGATTAGGATTTTGTTGAAAAATATTCTCTAATATAAATTATAAAGTAGAATATTAATATGTCAGAACTTATTGTAGGTGAATATCAAATTAATCTACTAGCCAAAATTTTAAACCTAAAAGCCAAATCCCATATTAGAAGATTATAAGGTTTTCTAGTGGTTTATGCGGTGGTGCCTTGAAAAGAGAAATTTGAACCCGTGGAGGAGAGGGCCAGGAAATGTGAGCTTTGTATTAAAAACACTTGCGCGTGCTCAGACTTGTATTTGTGTTGGTTATAAAATACATTTTTGGTCTAAAAAGATTTTTTTGCTGACTCATAGTTATTTATATGTTTAGATTTATTGAATTTGTCAGGTTTAATGCCTTTTCTGATTAGTTTTTATTATGTTTAGTTACGATATATTTTTTGTTTTCATTTTTAAAACGTTATGATTTAGTTCTATAAATTTGGATTAATTATGCACCCTAACCTTTTGTATAAATAGGGATGAGGGCTTCTGTTTTGATACATCGAAAAAGTTTTCCTCTTTTTGCCTTTGTCTTCTACATCTGTAGATTTAGGTTTTGTTATTATAGAGAGAATTTGAAGAAGTTTTTTTTTTTAAAAAAGTTTTCAGGCCTTGTTAAAAAAAAATAATTCTTTTGAGGTATTATTGTTGGAATTATGACAAGTTACTTGTATTGAGACTGTCTGTATTAATTGACGGGTAATTTATTTTTAAAAAGATAATGTCATCATCTTTGACAACAACTGTTTTAGTTTCTTGTTTTAATTTGAATTCCGCGAGTGTTCTACATGTATTGTTTTTTATCTTATATTTAACTTATGTGTATGTTATTTTCTTGGTTATATTTTTATTATTCAGCAAAATCATTTTTTTTCACAAAACAACTTCTAACATATGCATATTATAATATGATCCAGAATGGCAAATTTTATGCTAAGAGAATGGGAGTGGTTCATGAAGGATAACTCAAGATAGCGTTTTGGTTGCATTTTATGAGTTCTTAGCTTGATGATTTAGTCAGTTTTCTCCTTTAATTAGTGGATTTAATTGGTCTTTTCCACTTTAGCAAATTAATTAAACCACACGAGATGATCGGATCGGATTCCTTTTTAAATCCAAGTATAGTATAATATATATATATATATATATATATATATATATATATATATTAAAGGTGGTTTTGGAAGGTCTATATTAACTCAACTTGTTCAAAATGTGAATCTTTGAATGCTGAGAAATGCTTTTTCTTGCTCTTTATACTTAGATTTCGTTATCCCCGTCACGAAAGCTTTTGCTTCAATATTTTGCATACACTGCGTATTTGTTTTTTTAGAAATATTTAGAAATAATATTTTTAAATTTTATTTTTGACATCAATATATTAAAATAATTTTAAAAATTAAAAATAAAAATAAAAATAAAAAAATTTATTATTTTAAATTACTTATGAAATGTACAAATAAAGTACATCTTCAATGACATTATCATCCAATTTGACCCATGATTCATGAACTCTATTTCGACACACACACACACACACACACACACACATTCCTTTGATATATGCGCTTGGTCTCCTGTAGTCTTATCTTAATTTTGGCTGAATTAATTATATTTTTTTTTAGTGATTAAGAATTTGAGTTCTGAGAGACAGAACCTGCAACCTATCTTCTTCACAGCAGAAGGATTACTGCCCCGTTAGTGTTCTGGCTGAAGAATAGCGATTCTGACTTGTGCTGCTGTCTTCTACAAGTAAAAATGTGGTTCCTGCCACGCGTATGGTGTCCAGCTCGTTGAGAGACATTGATGCATTGTTAGAGAAATTCATTGGTGGAAAAGTACTATGAAAGGTATGTAATAATAATGAAATGACAAGGAAGAAAACGAGGCCAATGGAAGATAAGGTGGCTTCAGCATTTAAATTATGTTCAACTTGAAAGCTCAAAGTAAGTCTCTCCTGGGCACCATATCCACCTTCATCTAATTAATAATCTTGTTTATGAATGCCTGTTGACATACAACTGGCTAAGCTGGCCATGTCTACATCATACTAATTAGTTGCGATCAAGAAAGATAGCAGATCACAATTATATTGCGCTGGACCAGTGAAAATGCCACTAACCAAATTCATGAGAATGATTATTATCATATTGATTTAATGAGACAACTTGATCTTGTATTTTAATTGCCTTGAGATTTGATCAGCCAATCCAATTCTTTTCTTAGAGTCCAGATCACAAGCACTAATTTTAACCTCACTAGCTGGCTAAAGCATCGCACCTTGATGCTTTCTCTCTCTAATTAATCAGGGCCCATGCTATGATCTTGTAGACCTAGCGTAGCATCGAAGTTTGGCGTTTGAGACGTAATCTAGATATCTGATAGCTTGCTAAAAAGAAAATAATTATCAAATCTTAGCTTATCCACACCGGTCAATTAATGGGCACTGGGTTTCTAAATCGAAGATTCTTGTTGGAATCAGATTACGAGTATTTCACTTTAAGCATGAACCCTAGCCATGATCATTTAGCAGTGTCATTAACATGTTTCTTGGCACTTTATTTTTGAATCAGTACAAAAGGCATAAAATCAAAAAAAAAAAAAAGGTTCCCAGTGGCGGCTGTAGGAAGAAAGCACCGGTTCTTCATAATACAACTGTGCTCCAGAATTCATCTTTTTGCTTCTTTTTCTTACTGCATATATAGAGAATTATCCAACTTCATATACTGGATTGTAATCAGAAGTTGCAGTCAAACTTGAATAAAACATTGAAATTTCTTACATAGACTTCGATTGCACTTGAAACAAATCTATGTATAACTGCAAACGTCCATAGATTTCAATCCGGGATAAAGGTTATCAGGCGGCGATATATAATATTGACGTCTTCAAGCTCCATTCGAGGGCAGAAAGTGAACTGTACATGTATAAAACCACGGGCTATTTAGGGGACCCCTGACAAAGGCAATCATGTTGCAGTAGTCATTTGTTTGGTGGTATGGTGGGATGGTTTCTTTTATTTTTTTCAAGTGGGTGGTCATTACTTTTCTTACGTCAATTTGTTGTTAAAAACTTTTCACAGTCGATTTCAAAGATGTGATTTTAATACTGGTTTGATGTGTTCGAGTTAATAAATTTTCTAAGTATTAGTTTCAATGTTTGAACTGAAAGTGAAAAAAGGATGAAAATCTTTTTATTACAAAACCTATTCTTAATTAGATTTTTCTGAAACCTTTATGCTATATCCAGAATATAATAAGTCAATTATCTTAAAAAAAAATATTAAATATCCTGGTGTCAGTTTCACTATTTACATGAAAAGTAAAACTACTAAAATTTATTTTATTTATTTTTAATTTTAAGATAAAAAACTCATTAGAAAATAATGAGAAAAAAAGTTATTATAAGACCACATTTCATCCATAAAAAAAGAGATTTTTGTATTAAGAGGTTCTCATAATTTTTTTCTCTGAACATGATAAGTTAAACAAATCGAGTTATATTTGATTTGTTTGATTTTTATTTTTTTGAATAATTTTGAAATATTGTGGAGTTGTTAAGTGATTTTTCAAGGTTTATATTGCATTTTAAAAGTGTTTTTAAGTAAAAAAATAAGTTGCAAATTAGATTTGTAAGTTAAAAAATATAGATTCATCTAAAAACCAGTTAACCAGTTAACGACATGTCACCTATCACCTACCTTAAAAAATACAAGAGCATGTCATCTGGTCGTTGAGTGCAGGGGTGGGGCTGAGCTTCCCATCCATGCACGCCGACTCATCAAAGTTTGGTCTCTTTTTTTTATTAATTTATTTCTATTTAAATATTAAATTATGCCATATCTCTCTCTTTTAATAAATTGAATCAACTTTGTTTTTTAGATAATATTTGATTTTTTTATATTTTCTTTTAGTTGTATGATATTTTAAAGAAATTAATTTGATTTATTCTAAAAAAAATATTTTATATGAATAAGCAGTATTTATATGAATTTTGTATAAAAATAAAAATCATTTGATTTTAATAACAACAATTAACTGCTATGATAAAAATAATGAAAAGTTTTCTTCAAGCCAGGAAACGACTTCAATACTAACACTTTCATTTTTTCATTTAAAAATAATTTTTAATTCAACCACACCGCAGCGCATATAATTTAATTAGCTAATATTATACGATTTGATAAGCATAAAATCAACATAAATCTCGAAAGCTTCAAGGAAAAGAAAAAAAAAAACTTGAAAATCTACTATTCCCAAGCATATCTGTGTGTTGGCATCCAGAATATAGTAGAGAAAACACAACTGATCTTTTCGATGAAAAAAAAAAAAATTGTTTTTCTCGATGAATGTTCAGAAATGCACTGAAGGCCGCTGCACTCACTTGGCTTTTTGATTATGACTGGATAAAGCCTTGAAACCCAAGTAACCAAAAGAGTATCTTCGAGTATTTTTCTGCACACATTATATATTAGCACGTGAATTATTATTATTATTATTATCCATTACAAAAAGCCTAATGAAACATCAGGAAATTTTGAGAGGTGGATCAGCTTCATAGTATGCTACAGACCAAAGCATCATCAGTTTGCCTCCTTCACAATGAAACTTTATGACACGTGAATTGCTTATTTTTAATTGAATTAAGCATTCGATAAATTTTGAATCATAATAATAATAAAAATCACCTTTATTTATTATAATAGCATTGGTATGGAGTTTTAAAAAACCAATTGTCTAGAATTTAAAAGTGATTTTTTTTTAAATAGGTTAAATGCATGTTAACTTCCATTTTAAAAATATAAGTGTCAAAAAAACATTTTAACTTAATAACTTAAATTTTTAGATGAGTTATCAGATATAATTTATATTATTTTTTAATATATTTTTTTAATTAAATTTTTTTATGTTTAAACCTTGTGCAGATTCATATTAACTTGTGGTTAATTTTTATCAAATAAATAAGCATTATGATATTCAAACTTGTGATCATTTGATCATCAAGGTTCCGATATCATATCTAAAAATTATCTCAACTCAATAATTTAAATTTTTATATGAAATCTCAAGATATAATTTATATTATTATCTAGCAACAAAAAATAATGTTTTTTTAATAAATAATAAACTACTTATTTTATTAAAAAATAGAAACAATATTAAAATTATAAAAATACACCGTTTACCCTAATATATTTTATTACCTTCTTTAGAATTTCTATTCACTAAAAGAAATGATATAATGTTTATATTTATATTTTTTTTGTTTATGTTTTTTTCTTTATAATTGTTTGTTTTTCAAAGAAAGAATTTATTTTTTAAGCAATTTATTTGGTTCCTTAAGAAAAAGATTTAATTTAGGTCCTTAATGACAATTTTAATTCAAATATCATAATAATAAATTATTTATCGAATAATGACGGTTTAAGAATGTGATAGTGATTGTTGTTCAAATGTTTTTCATATTAAAATATATTAAAATAATTTTTTTATTTTTTTAAAATTATTTTTAAGATCAACATAACAAAATAATAAAAATAATATTTTTTTAAATTATTTTTTTAAAAAATAAAATTTATTACCAAATAATATCCCAAGGCAACACAACAGCAATCAGTTAATTACCAAAATATTTACGGTCACTCGGAGCGGAAGGTTAGGCAGGTAGCATAGCCCTCAAACTTCCAGCAACGTGCTGTGTGGATCCCGCGAAGCCGAGGAAGGGAAGCTCCTCGGGCTTTCTCCACCGGCGGATTTGAAGTAAGTGGTCTCATAACACATCAAATATACCATAGGCTGGACACGCTCTTTATAATGCAGTTGTAAGTGCTTCTCAATTTTATTTTTTTAATCAAAAAAGCACTTTTACGATTTCCCATTCTTTTATCAAACCATAAAAAAATCATTTCAACAAACCACTTTACTAAATCCTCCATCCACTCAATCATTTAGTATTCTTTTTAATTTTAATACAACTATTTTTAAGATTTCTATAATTTTCAGGAACGTCAAGCTAAAATAGTGTCAAGCTAAATGGCAAGTTTGGACAAGGCTTTGAAAACTATAAAAACAAAAGCATTGGATATTTTAACTCTCTCTCTCTCTCTCTCTCTTTTCCTTTCAATTTACATATTAACATATCAATAATATCTATTTTTTTCAACATAAGTATTACAATGAAACATAAATAAAATTTAAGAGGGTCCAGTGAACTATGAAGCACACATTTTCTTAAATTTCTTTTCTTGGTGTCGGGCTTCGTGTTGTTAGTCCCGGTTTGTTTTTTATATTTCAATTTTTTTTTAAAAGAATTTAAATATTTTTTATTTGAAATTAAATATTTTTTTGTTTTAAAATTATTTTGGTATATTGGTATCATATATAAATTTTAAAAAATAAAAAAAATATTTTAATATATTTTTTAAAAAATATTTTTAAAAATAAAAATTATTCCAGTACTAAACTTGCTCTTAACCAGATTATATAATCGGTTTGATATATATATATATATATATATATATATATTGATAAAGCAGTTTAGATTAATGTTAAAAACAAGATTAGATCAAACCCATAAAAAAAAAAAACTTGATTGATTGGATTCACGAGACAGCATCAACCTTGTTCGATGAAAAGTTGCAGCTTATGGGGTTAAAAATATCGGTATCTCCAGCTTAAAGCTTCACAATTTTTTATTTTTCAATGTTTATGCATTGCAAAGTATATTTTATATTATTTCCATGCGTACTAGTGGTCTATTAAAAAAAAATCTCAACTAAAAAGTTTATTGGTTATTAGATGAGTCCTTGTTGATAGTCTTAGGTGTCTTGTTTTGTTTGATATGTATAAAGAAATCTAATGCGATTGATTTGAAAAGTTCTTCAATTAAATAATAATTATGTCTATACATCTTATAAAGGTTGAATTGTGGAATATTTAATGTATTGCTTGTAATATTATTTTTCCTATGAACTTTACACCTATTTTTATAAGAAGATATCTGAATTATGTGCTTGAACTTTATTTATCTAGTTAGAGAGAATATATATGATGAAATTTGAATTACTGATTATTTAGTTATTAAGAATCCAATGCAATATTAAATAATTATTTTAAACCCAGAAATTAAGTTTGGTGAAGCCCCATAAATTAAGTTTAGTTATTAAGTCATTTTTTAAAAATAAAATTATATCATCGAGATTTTGTTACTCCTTCAATGTTTATAATGAAGTCCACTGGTTGTTTTATGGAAACGTTCATGCGATCACTCATTTGTTGACTAAAAGCGAATGAAGTATCTGATTTAAAATTCATGCATACATTAGGGACCTAATTGAGATGAAAATTAGGATGTAGAGCTAATCAAGATTTACCTCAAAGGGTAGGGACTTATAAGAGGTTTTCCCAAAACCCAGTCATATGAGCGACGTGTTGTTCATTGTAGATAAAATGTAAACGGCATGTGAGTCGAAGAACTAGCTTTTGTTTCCTCCTCGACGGAGATCGCTCTCCCTGCTGAAAACCCAAAAGCAACAGAGATCCCTTACCAATTTCAACAGGTAAAGCAATCCCAGTTTCATTTTTTTAAAGTTAAGTTTTTGGTCATTTGCTTGCTTTTACAATCAGGGTTCGCGTAGAACTCATTAATTTTCATTATACTGTTTTTTATTTTTATTTTTTAAATTTTATGATCTGGTTCTTGCTAACTGTAATATAGTAATGGGATTATGGAGCTAGGTTATCAGTTTTTTTTGTGGGTTTTCAGTTTTAAGATTTTGGATGCATTTGGAAATCGTTATTGTTTGTTTAATGTTCTGAATATATATGCATGTTTTCATTGATTTGTTTCATTTGTAAAGCTCGGAACTTTAATTTAAGGTTGTTGGATGAATTCCGAAGCTTGACAAAATTTGAGGGGACCCTATATTCTGTATATGCCGCGGTTATCATTTGTTTGCTTAATTTTGTCAATTTCTTTACTGTATGTTCAATGGCCTATTTATTGTTATTCTTTGGACAGGCGCATTGTACAAAATGGATTCGTCGCAGAATACAGTGTTGGGGAGTGGAGGTAATGGAATGTTGGCCACTCCATTGAATGATACAGAAGCAGCAGTGGATGATCCGAAGCAGAATTTGAACCAAGTTATTGATTCCATACAGAAGACTCTTGGTCAACTCCATCAGCTTTACCTAACAGTCTCTTCGTTCAACACTGCTTCACAGCTTCCTCTTCTACAGAGACTGTACTTTTCTCTCAATCCTTTGCTTTGGTTTGTTACTCGATGCATTGTGTTATGATATAATGGTGTGATTTTGCAGCAATGGTCTTGTTACCGAGCTGGACAATATGGCTAAATTGTCTGAAAGGTGCAACATTCAGGTTCCTATGGAGGTCTTGAAGTGAGTGTATCTTTGTGATTTGTTATTTGAGGTGAACCAATTCCAGCTTGTTGGCATTGGCAAACTGATAGCAAGTTTATTGCTTTGTGCTTAGTTTGATTGATGATGGGAAGAATCCAGATGAATTCACAAGGGGTGTTATGAACAGCTGCATCGCAAAAAATCAAGTTACCAAAGGCAAAACTGATGCCTTCAAGGTACTTCTTTGATTCCCACTATGAAATGCTGTTTTCTCTTGATGTATTGTGCAGTATTTATTCCATTAGATATTCATGCATGCAATTTGCTTTGTGTGCGTTTGATAAAATTCATTGTATGACCATTGATTTTATAGAGTTTACGCAAGCATCTACTGGAGGAACTTGAACAGACTTTTCCAGATGAAGTTGAATCATACAGGGAGATACGTGCAATGTCTGCTGCTGTAAGTTATATTTATGACATGTTGGATGGATTTCTCAGCTCAATTTTCCTATCTTTCTGTTTGTAATATGAAACAAAATTTGTCATGCAAAGATCTCTATTAAATCATTTTTAAGGTTAGGATGCTGGCAATGAATGCAGCTCAGCGATGCAAATCCTTAAGCATGAGATTTATTATGGTGGGGAACAGCAATCCTTAATGTTTTTTTGTTATGATGAACAGTGAAATTATTGAAGCAGCTAGTGTTTATTAACCTACCAGCAACTGAAATTTATGCCTCCTCGTGGTCTCAAACACATTAACCTTATCATATTCAATATGGTCGCTACATCCTGGTGTAGCTTTGGCAGTTTTGTTGACTCCAGTTTTAGAAATGAGAATTATTTACATAACACCTGTCAAAATTGTATAGGCGCCCAAATTTATTGCATGGAAGCAGTTTCATGTAAAATGGTGTCAACTACCCTAGGCTTATGTAATAGCATTTTAGGTTTTCTGTAGCAGATATCATTTGTCATAATATACCCTTAAAACGTGTGGATGATTGTATGCGCTAATTGACCTATGAATGGAGCAGGCGAGCAGCATTGTTCAAGAACAAGAATCAAGAACAAACATACTTATTCTTTGTAGTCTAGATTGGAATTAAAATCTTAAAATAACACATTTTTAGCCTGTAAATTTAAACATCTGTAAGTTGGGATCTTTGATTGACAACCCAGTTGCTTTGTTGAAGCAAGTTGTGCTTCAAAAGATAACAATAACATGGAAGCTTTTCTTTTTCTTTCTTTGTTTTTTCCCCTAGAAAAATTTATAATCTTAAGACTCTTTACATCTTTCAGGAAGCAAAACGGCTTGCTCAATCACAAAGCTCATTACCCAACGGAGATGTGAAGGTAAAACCAGAGCATTAAGGGGCCATACCACTGTGAATCAGGTTCTCTGTTTTATACCAACTTGACTTTACCATGTAGCATTAGGAGTCTATAAATGCCAGATTACGTTGTATACTTATTCCATGTAGCATCACCTTTTCCTTAAATCTGTGAACGTGACAACTTATGATCTATTGCCCCACCACTGTGAATCAGATTCTTTGATTTACACCAACTTGACTTCACCATGTAGCATTAGGAGTCAGTCTATGCCGGATTACGTTGTATGCTTGTTCCATGTAGCATCACCTTTTGCTTAAATCTGTGAATGTGACAACTTATGATCTATTCTAATGGTATAATGTTAAATGTTATTCACTCTCTGTATGCATGCTTTGATTTGGAGATTGTTGTGATATAGTGCTATTGACACTTTTCCCATTAGTACCTGGGAAGGATAAATATCCTCAACTTTATGACACATTGAAAGTGGCTATATTTGATGCTTGATTAAACTTCTACTTGGAATTATATAATTTATCAAGATTGCTTGAAGAGACAGAAGTATTGGATGCAAGTGGACTTTTGCTCCATGATGTAGATGCTAAACATGTTTGTGTTTATTCATACTTTTTTCATTTGAAGTAGCGTTCCAACGATCATGACAAGAGTTCCCACCACTGTGAACTGCATCCTGACTCGTCAAGAAAGCAATTAGACTGAAAACTTTGCCAGTCAGATGATGTCATTGAGTCGACTGCATCTTCGGTCTGGTTCAAAATGTCTATTTTTTTCCCCTCGTGCGCTCAATATTTCTACTGTTATTGTCACTTGAAGTCTTGTCTTCTTTACGGTCATTACCTTCCTGTTGAAAGCTGGGTTTCCTTTTTGATTCTGAGTCAGTACCCTTATCCTCAAATCTGCCATCATGGCTGCTTTCAGATTTGTGTCTAAAATTGCTGTTCCCATGTTGCTTTACGCATTGGTTTTTCAGTTTCTAAACTGTTGAAAATTGAAGCTCTTTTTAGATTCAGCATGCATGCCAGACAGTTTAGTTCAGTGAGAAGGGTACCTTTACACTTAAAAAACTGCTTATAGTCCACAAAAAAAAAAAAAAGGTACCTGGATGAGCAATGACTGGTTTTCTCTTTTCAAGGACTCAAATCTAGAAGCTAGAGCTTCATAATTTTCTTTCAGTGAACTATACTCTTTCTCAATCTGCTTAGTCTTCAGTCTAGCTATCCTGTTCTGGAACCATATTGCAACCTGACAAGGCTCAAGTCCAATTTCATTAGCCAGCTGTTGTTTTATCTCCGACTCTGGTCTTGATTCTGACTCGAAAAATAGTTTCCAGGAACTTTATTTGTTCATTGCTGAACCTTCTCTTGTTTACGTTCTTTTGAACACTTGATAAAGAATGCATGCCTCGATCTGTTGCCTGATAATTTTACTATTGCCGTTGCTGGGGGTGTTTTATCTCTTTGTTAACATTGCTTTGATGAGTTTTTGTTTGCGAAGGGAATGTGATTTAATAAATAGCCAGGCAACTTGTGTCTATATACGCATCCATATGGTGGGCCTGGATTGATAGGGAGAGATTACTTGTACTCTTTGAAGAAAAGCATCTTGTTGATCTATTTGTACTATTGTTTGTGAATTTTTTTTGCAACCCCTGTCAATCAAGCCCACATGGTGATATGTCCTAAATGATCTATCGTATATGTGATTTTGAATACCCTTCTCAACTGCTTCATGATCAAGAGCCCTAAGATCATCCTTTTGATGATTTATCATAATCTCTTAATTTACAGGGCCGAGGAAGGTCCTTTTTCGGTGGAAAAACATCATAGGATTACAGTCTTAGGCTGTCACATTGATACAGAAGCCATTTCCTTGTGAAAATGGCAGCTTTGGCCGTAAGATAAAGACTAGTCTAAAGCTGTCCCGCGGTCCTTCAAGAACCAATGGTTGACAACACAGTTGTAGCCTTGTAGGGGTCAAAAGAACGGGTCCCCTTCAACACGATCCTTTTCTTTTGAAAAGTTGGGAGTGTTTCTTTCCTCATATTAACGTGGCCACTGATTAGTTGTGGTTTTTATCGTCATTAATCAATTATTTGGAATTTTGGACACGTGAATGCTTAATATGAAACATGTAGGCTTCGTTTTGAAATATAGCGTTTGAACCCTTAATGCCAAGGACATGTCATCTGGTTCTTCAAGATTCGTTGTTCACACCTCAAAACAGTCTGTCACTCTCAAACTCGTCCTGCTCGGGTCCCCAAGTATCATGGCATCAGACTAGGAAATTCTTGGGCTTTTGTTTTTCATTCAAGAGAATAAATTTTTGTAGTGTTGGTTTCGAAGTTTGAACTAAAGGAGTAAACAAAACCTCCCGTCACTCGGCTTACCTTTTGCCGTATCTTTTTTTTTTTCAATGGTCGGAGTTTGTTCTTGGATTAGCTAAAGTGTCATTTAAAATTAAGTTCTCTTCTCAACAATTTTAAGGTGCACTTGCTTAATTTTGAGAGAATAGATTGTCAAATATTTGAATTAAACGAGTCAGCAAATCTCTTTGATCAACCAGCTTACCTTTTGACATGTCCTGTGAATGTTTTAATAGTTGTAGTTGGGATAAAGAAAAATTCATGCTAAAATAAAACAAGACACAAGTTTTTAGTAAAATGCCGAATGTTAAAGTTAAATTAGTTACACTTTTTATTTTACATGCTGGTGTTTAATCTAGCTTTTATAATACATCATCAAACAAATTCTGTTCATTCTACAAATAAAGAAATTAAAAAAAAAATCATAAAATTAAAGAATTATTAGTTTAATGTTAAATGATGAAATTAAAAAAAAAATAAAAAGCAGTGAAAAAAAATCTGAGTTTTCTCATTAACCCTTTACTTACATATGAAATTAATATATAAAAAGTAATTTAAAAAAATCTAAAAAAAAAAGTGAAATAAAAAAAAAAAAAAACTGCCTAGCTAATGAACAGATATGTATGGCTGCCAGGACAACGTCCCTTGTGGCCCGTTAGTTGCAAGAAATTAAACTGATCTGATCCAGTTACGTCCACTGTAGCCCATCAGCAAAGAGAAGACATTGATGCTACGGCAGTGCTTGTCGCAGGGACACTTACAAAGAAATGGTTCCTTGAAAGTACAGTTATCATTTACGTACCCACCAATATATATATATATATATATATATCCTTCACAGTTACATTCTCTCTCTCTCTCTCTCTCTCTTTTATTAATTAGTCGATATAATTTGTTTAATTAAAAAACGATACTTCTTGCAAACAAACATATTTTCATCAAAATAAAAAAGAAATGCATGAATAAGAAATATAGTTTTTGTTTAATTAAAAATTATGTTTTTTCCTTTTTAGTTCAAATCATAATAGTTTTTCCAAATTTCTTTTAATAATTGTTGTTGCTTTTTATCTAATAAACTATACTGCTAATAAAGAAACTGTTCTGTTGTTAGAAAAAAAAATCATGAAGCCGAAAAACAATTTTCTGATAATAATATATTTTTCTTTCATAATTTTATTCAATGTTTTTTTCTTATAAATTAAATAAAAAGTAAAATAAAAAAAATACTTATTCCGCAAATGTGCTAGTAATTAATAAAGCCAGATGGTTATGCAACCCTTGATGAGTATCAATTCACCTGCCAAGCTACCAACTTGAAAGTAGACAAGCAATTCCAGTTAGTACTAAACAACCAGATCGATGGTATATGTTGTGTTTCACGTCGAATAACTCTTATCAAAGTAAAAAAAAATTTAAACTCAGAGAAAACTTGTAATGCTGCTGACCAAACATTGCATCAGCTTCCATTTCTGAAAGAAAACATACATTCAGTAGATCTTGAAGGTAAGGGGACATGGGTCCATGTCGTGGCAGGGGTGCTTCTTGAATTGAGAATTTATTATGGTATGGTTGTCTTAACGAAAAGAATGGGAAATTTATTATATAGTCTTGTTGATCATGTCAGCATGCCACAAGAAGAGAAATTGATCCTTTTTTTATATATATATAAAAAAAGAATAAAAAACAAATAATTCTCTCAAATATATTACTGGAAATGATATTAAGCACAATCTTTCTCTTTCACGATCCATTAGTAACAATCTTGTTGGGCTTGTATCCTACGCTTCGGCTTTAGTTCCCATTCCCATCAGTAGTTCTCTTTGTATTTGGGTACCTACCAGGAAGAGCCCATGCACTATTTGGGCTTTATATCTCAATTACTAATTCGTCTACCCTCTTCATTTCTTTTGCGTTAGGCAAGTTAGTAACAGTAATAGGAGTTACATGGTACGCACTATACAGCGAGTTATTTTTTATATAAAAAATATAAAAAATTAAAATTTAAATGTTTTAGGTTTTTTTTATAAAATTATATTCAAAAAATTTAAGTTTAGTTGCAATGCTTGATCCAATAGTAATTTTTATAACATTAATAATAATATTAAATTAACTTTAATGATCTAAATTTAAGTGGGTTTGACTACAACACCAGACCCAAGAGTTTTGGATGTTAGTCTGACTGCAAGGTTATGTTATAAAAACATAATGACTAAATAAAAAATAATAATATTACAAGATGAAATTAAATAAAAAATAATTGAAAAGAACCAAAAAAAGAAAAAAACCAACAAAGCAAAGCACTATTCCAATGAATAGTGCTTTGCGAGGAGGGGTACAGTAAAATCCCCTTATGAGATTACAATAATCTAATGAAAAATAAAAAAAACAAATCATAAATTTAAATTCTTAATCAAATTGATATTAAAAGATAAAATTGAAAGAAAAAAAATTACTTAAAAAAAAATCTTAATTAACTAGTTTAACTTACCAAAGTAGGTTAACTCGCCAAACCTGGGATCCATCTTATAAGAGTGTGATAACTAAATAGAAAAAAATAATATTAACAAACTAAATTAAACAAAAAAGATTAATTAAAAAGAAAAAACAAAAAAAACCTATAACTAACAATATATTTTTTCAAATTTATTAATTATTATATTAGCAATATTCATTATAATAAAAATAATAATATTTATAATATTAATAATAATATTAAACTTACATTACCCCAGTTTAAATGAGTTTAGTTGCAACACTAAATCCAAGAGTCTTGGGTTTAACTGGAACACTAGACCCAAGAGTCTTGGATATGAGTCTGATTGCAAGGTCGTATTGTGACACCTAAATAGAAAATAATAATATTAAAAAATAAAATTAAATAAAAAAAGTTAATTGAAAAGAAAAAAAACAAAGAAAAGCATTATTCTAAAGACTAGTGCTTTGCAAGGAGGAGTACAATAAAACCTCTTTATGAGATTACGATAATCTAATAAAAAATAAAAAATTTTATAAAGTCTAATTTTCAATTGAATCGATATTAAAAAATAAAATTAGAAGAAAAACACTAATTAAGAAAAAAAATGAATCAACTAGGTTAACCCGCTAAACAAGGTTAATTCATCAAACTTGAGATCCGTGTCATGAGATTGAAATGAATCAACTAGGTTAACCCGCTAAACGAGGTTAATTCGTCAAACTTGAGATCCGTGTCATGAGACTGTGATAACTAAATAGAAAAAAATTTAATATTAACAAACTAAATTAAACAAAAAAAAATTAATTAAAAAGAAAAAAACCAAAAAATCCTATAATTAAAAGGCATTCATCTTTCAATATGGATTTGCATAATGCAATCCATAATGAAAGGTTAAACTCTTTTAGTTATTGCATAATACAATCCATAATGAAAGGTTAAACTCGTTTAGTTATAGTTACAATATTAAAAGATAAACTTGAAAGAAAAAACTAATGAAGAAAAAAATAAATCAATTGAGTTAACTTGCCAAACTTAGGACAATATTGTGCAATCTATAGCAAAAGGTTGATTCCTTTTAGTTATAATTAATTCTTATACTCTATCAAATAATTTTTTTGTGATCATTTCTTATCCTTGAACTATATATATACATAGTTAAATTATAATCATAGTATTATTCAATTATAACCACCATCTTAACAGTGTCTCGAATTGATGATGTTATAAAAATTCATTATATTTAAGAATGAAAATATTGAGTGACAGTGTAAAAGATGATCATACATTTATTTTCATATTTTCTTCTCTAGAGTTTACAAAATTAATGGTTGATGGTAAAAGAAAAATATTGAGTGACAGTGTAAAAGATGATCATACATTTATTTTCATATTTTCTTCTCTAGAGTTTACAAAATTAATGGTTGATAATAAAAGACTTGATATCTGTAAAACAATTTTTTTTTATGAAATTTAAGGATCTTTCGATAATAAAGTTAATGATTTTTTATAAAGGATTGCAATAAATAAGATAATGAACTTTTTAATTAAGAACAAAAATGTTTATTTTTATTTATATAACATAAATGTTTTAAAAATAAAAATACAAATACTATAGAGAATTCAAAAAATATAAGCTTTTTACTTGGATGATTTATAGGATATTTATAACCCTTTAATCTTATTGTTTTGCTGAAATGGTGGAGAATCATTTCCTATTAAAAATATAGATATGAAGAAACATCCCTCATACAATATTAATATTAATAAAAACAACCCTTACAGTTGACATATAGTGTAACTCAATTAATACTAATAACTTTATTCTCTTTCTCTGGGAGAAAAAAAGCTCTCAAATCTCTTTTATATATAAAATTTTGAA
Organism: Populus euphratica; assembly: GCF_000495115.2. Lineage (NCBI taxonomy): Eukaryota > Viridiplantae > Streptophyta > Magnoliopsida > Malpighiales > Salicaceae > Populus > Populus euphratica. The sequence continues at coordinate 737,412 of NW_011499859.1, read as the reverse complement.
GTAGTATTTTATTATTAAAATATCATTATCGCATGAAGTTATTATTAAAAAATCAATTTAATATAATAATTTATACTATTAAATAATATATTAAAATATAATTTATATTATTTCTCAATCTCTCAAGTGAAAATTGCTGGGAATTGAATACATAATTTCAATTACCAGTATCATACAAAGAGATAAACCAACCCATTTTGAACCAATAGGGTTCCTTTTCTCATTTATGTACCCTTTCGATTCATCACACAAAGAAAGAAAAGACAGCACTGGCTCCCTTTACAGGACACAGCGAAAGCACATGCATGGTTACTGCACTTTATTGATTCGGATACCTATTTAGGATGCATGAACTTCACCAACGCGTCTTGGTGCCCCTGAAGTGCTTGAATGTATCTGGCTATCAACTCGGAACTGATCAGAGCAACTTAATTACAAACAAATAAATTTTACTAATCTCGTACAAAGTGACAAATAATAACCTGTTGACAAAATGTTAACATGCACTGAGATTTATGCAGTTCACTATTCGTTTGTATAGTATTGCTTTTTCTCCAAAAGGCTTTGAAAACACGAATAAGTTACAAAATCATTGTCAGCATAGTACTGGTAGCCATAGCCATGGTCCATAGGTTGGCATGGAATGTCAAAGAAGTTGACAAGCAGGATAACTAACATGGGTGTAAGGAGATTCAATATTCGCTGTATTTTAGCACGCTTAGCAGCCCACGTTGATCATGTGTGAATCTGTACTTGTCTCTCGAGCACTATCATTTGATCATCCTTATCAATGTTTGACATTAATACAAGGGTCCTCTCCAAAAGAATTAGTGAAACAACCTTTGATAGTAATTTATGCAAAAAAAGCCAAGGCTCGAAGGTGCATGAAAGTTCGAACTTTAAAGTCAGGAGATTCATGGGAAAATAATACCAACACTAATGATGATGATGATGATGATGGAGGAGGAGGAAGAACAAGAAACGATAATTCGAGATGTCCCAATGAAAGTCTTAATTGAATATAGTCCGCTGAGATTTCAGTGAGATTAAACTCTAGCCATCAAACTTTATAAAACTAATAAAAGAGTGCATGACCTCTTATCTCATGGTGAAACACTAATATATTCCACCTTGGTATTAATGATGAAGCAAGAAAATAACCTTTATGTATCAAACTCAAACTATATATTTTTTTTTATCCAATGGTTTGGGTATTTTCAGACTACTTTGTGTACCAACCAAAGTAAGTTTTTTCTTGGATGACTGTAATTAAGGAAACATCAACGTCCTGGTACATGTAGAAGAATTCAACAAATTCTATGAATGCTAACCTTAAGATTTGTATTTACAAAGTCAAGAAATAAAACATATATTTGTCAATCACCAAACTCAAACTATAATTATATTACACAACTGTTAGAGACAATTATTAATTCCAGTCTGTTATTTGGAATTGTAGTCAATATCGTATACAATTAAGCTGTTGTAACAAATAGAAAACCTCTGTTATCTAGACTTCTATCCTATATAATAATACATTATAAATATTCAGCAATAAAGTTTAAGATAAAAACACAATTCTTGTTATGCTGAAACATGGCATCGGAGTCATTGATGTCACCATTAACATTACCAGAATTTATGACTCTATGATTAGTTTTCTATTTCTGTAAATATTGCAATTAATTATAATCGTCAATTTCCTTTCATTTACATATTTTTGAAAGCCTAAAATTAGGCCTCTCGAGAGTTGTATAAAGATACAGAGCATTTACCGAAATTCATGTGAATTCAATATGCATAAATAACCCTTTCTCTTTCTTATCAATATCTTGCATGGTTTGATATTTCATTATTTTGATCTTTATGAAACCCAAAGTCTTAGTTTCTCACTAGTTTTCTATTAACTACATCGCCAAACTCATTCAGACTATAACTAAAAAGGATATATTAGGATGTTCATATTAAGTTGAGACCTAAATTTTATTTTTGAGAATATGCACAAATACTATTGCCAATCAGTAAAAATGTCCCCTATCAATAAATAATAATAGGTTATAAATGTCCTCTCTAGATAAAAATATAAACTTACAATCTCAAGAACAAGTTATTGGAAACAAAATAAAATTCACAAAAGATTCTAGAAATATCCCATCACAAAATCGTGACTACTATTCATAACTAAAAATACTAGTTAGGCGACTACACTGTTTAATTGTAGAGCCTTAAGTGGTAAACACGCCTACAAGATTTTAGCTCATTTGGATAACGGATAACTTCGACCGAATTAATTGAAAAAAACTGGATGGACTCTAAAACATTGTTTCGAGAAGCTGTGGCTTTCCTCTCAACCACTGGCGGAGGCTTGGGGCTGGGCAAAAATTTTTCCAGCTCTCTTTTTGTATAACATAATTAGAAATTTATTTTTTTTAAAATATTTTTTTTTTAATTTTACCCCTCTTAATTCCTTTTTCTTACTCCTCCGCTGCTCTCTCTCTCTCTCTCTCTCTCTCACACACACACACACACACACATATCAATCACTCTGGAACAAGAAATCCTCTCATCTAGTTAGAAAAAGGGCGGGGATTTATTTGGATAGGTTTCCTTCCTCTGTATGTATATTTGGAAGAGAAAAACTAAAATAATAATAATAATAAAAAAAAGATGTTAAAATGCCCAGAAAATGACTAAAAATTAGTTGAGAAAGTTTTAAAATAAAAGAATTGCAATTTGACAATATATCGCTAATTGATGAGAGCCCGATTGATAAAGAAAACTCAATTTGAGAAAGAAAAGTCCAAAATCAGATGTTCTTGGACTCAATTAAATTTTATTGAAGGTTTAATTGAATTTATGGAGGATTCGATTTCAATAAAAATTGATTTTGAGTCAAATTAGGTTTTAATTGTAAGAAATCAAAGTTCTAGGATCAATTTATAATTTTTAAGATTTAATTTAGTCAGATTAGAGGCTTAGTTGCATAAATATTGAAGTTTGATAGCCAACTTAGAAACTTAATTGAAGAAATCTTAAATCAAGACTAAATTATTGAAAAGAAAAATATTTGCGAGGACAAAATGAATACGTAAGATCAAAAGAGGTCAATCTTCAAATAATAGAAGGTTAGAAGTTCATGTACAAATGATAAAAAAAAGGTGGGGATAAATGTGCAATTAACAAGATGATAAAACTATAAATATCATTCTATTTTGTCTCTTGGAGTGACTTGCAAGAGTAATAGAGTTTAGAGAGAGGCTGGAGAGAAGACATATTGATAACAGAACATTCAACAACTATAAATCCATCTTCCACCGTTGATCAGAATAATATTTGGATATGTTGTTCTTTTTCATGTCATGTACATTTTTATTGGAGAATTTTCTATATTAGTCCCCGTTTAAGAGATATCAAGGAAGGAAAATATACTTTTAGAGAGTATTATTTGTTGACTGTTTTCTCCTCCGGCCATCGTTGGATTAGGCTATAATTGGATAAGTTGATCTTCCTGATGCTTTCTAGATTTGGAATGGTGGAGATAAAAAATAAACATTCGGTATAGAAGTTGTGCTTCTCGCACAATAAGTCTGCAAGTTTGAGGTCAGTTCGGTTAAACCTATATTTCTAAGTATTTCACAATTTGATGAAATTGATATTTGGATATGTTATACTTATAATAATGTATTATAACTTGACAGTTTGGATTGTTTGGAATATTGTTTGTTTATTATTTGTGGTTGATTGAAATTGTTGTCAAGGATTGTGTTTAGAAGAATATTGTTCAAAAAGTTTATAAAATCGATAAAAATGTTTTATTTTGATGTTAAGAGGAAAGATTGATATAAATAAGATAAATTGGCTATTATAAAGATATTTTTTGACACTCTTAAATGATATATGATATGGCTAGGGGTTGAGATAAAAGAGAAAAAGTTAAATTGTGGATGTTATGTGTAAATGGAAAGGTTAATGAATCTGAATAGATTCATCTCCTGATATTTGGAGAGACTTTGAGTGGGAGGATGAAAGAATTAGGATCAAGTTTCTACATAGTAATTGTAGTTTTGAATGTTAACTAACTAAAAAAATTAGTCTTGCCTAATATGGAGCTATAGAAAACCAATTATGAGTCACCAACAGAGTTGGGTTTTGACAAACCTTGTAGGGCAGTAGGTAATGTTTATTGATGAGTAATTTTAACTGAGAGGCAGAACTGGTGTTTATTGATGAGTAATTTTAACTGAGAGACAGGGTTGAGTTCTCTTTTCTCAAAGAACTTGTAGCCTCGTGTGTTAGCTTCCCAACAAGACTAATCTCACTTGAAATGGAGTTCTATAGATCTAGATATAGTTAAAAATATGAGGAGAGGTCGGACAGTAACAATTTAATATCAAGACAATAACAATTGAATAGTAACAAGCCAATATTTGTTGATAAATAATTTTGACTATCTTAGAGGCAGAAATGAGTTCTCCTTCCTTTAGAGAAGTTGTAACCCGTACCTTAGCTTTCAAATGAGAATAATCTCATTTGAAATGAAGTTTTATAACTTTATATATAGTTAAAAATCTGAAAAGAAGTTAGACATTAATAATTTAATATTAAGACAGCAATGGTTAGTCCAATGTCTAGACAATAAACAATTTAAATATAAAGAAAGGAATGATAACTATGGTTGGATAAATGATGACAACATTAATGAAAGTAATGAGAAAAATATAAGACATAAAAGAAAGAAATGATTGAAGAAAAGATTTATTAGTTGTTGATATGATTATTATAAAACATATCCTTGAATGAGAAAAATTTATGAGATGAGCCTGTGACTATAAGAGGATACACCGGTATGGTGCAATAACAATAACAGAGGATTACAAGTAGAACTTCTACTGTAGATAGGTGGTTTTCACCTTCCTTTTGAATAACATTGAATAACGAAAATGTTTTATCATGAATGTTACCGTATTGTGTTAATTCAAATATCAAATTGCCACATGCTTAAATGTTGACAAATGATTAGCTTCGACTTATCCAAAGGGATGATCGAGACAAGCAATTGATTAGCTTCAGCTAATAGCATCCAAAAGGATGACCAGGACAAATGAATGACTAGCTTCGACTAATAACATCCGAATGGATGACCGGGACAAAGTTAATGGCATCCAAAGGGATGATCAAAACAAATGAATGATTAGCTTCAGCTAATGGCATCTGAAGGGATGACCGGGATAAACGATTAATTAGCTTTGACTAATGACATTCGAAGAAATGATCGGGATAAACGAATAATTACCATTGGCTAATGGCATCCGAATGGATAACTGGGATGAACAATTGATTAACTTTAGCTAATGACATTCGAATGGATGACTGGGACAAACAAATGATTAGCTTTGGCTAATGGCTTCTGAATGGATGACCGGTATAAATGAATGATTAACTTCGGCTAATGGCATCCGAATGGACGACCGGGACAAACAATTGATTAGCTTTGGTTGATGATATTTGAAGTGGATGGCTTGGGTGAGTGATTGGTTAACCTTGACAAATGATGCCTTAAAAGGATGGCCAAATTTAAGATTAAGGCTGATTGTAAGAATTTGTGCATTTATATAAACTGCAAGTTATTTATACCAAGAACATAAAGGAACTACAAATATCACTCTTCAAACATGAGATAATGTTAATGCTTTATTAAATTGCTAGACTATATATTATTATTATTATTATTAAATAATCGCATTTTTATAAATGTTTTGTACTACAGTAAGGATGTCACACCAACAAGGTGCCTAGAAAACCCAATACACGGGAACCTAGTTTTGCAAAGAATCATGTAGTTGCATTCTAAATGATGATATATTTTGTATGAATAAATATATTGAATGTATAGCTATTATTATATACTTTTAGTTTAAATTTATGATGACTATTTGTAGGATATAATACAAACTCATGTTTATGGATGCATAATTTTAATGTGAACTTAAACATAATATTATGAGTTTATGTAAGATTCACTTTTAAATAAAATGTTGATTGTTGTTGATGTATGGATTGTATCTTGATGATCTAAGAGAACATGTTCAACAATTATCGACACAATATGTGTCAAGTATCTTTAAAAGAAATTATTGTTATTTTAGGCTTGAAAAACTGAGTTGTTACAATTCCTTTAAATACAATACTTGGATTATGAGTTGTTTTGAAAACACTAAGTGGTCCTGAGACCTTTTGGCCCCTAGGTTACAATATAGTTCTTGTACTTGTTATCTAATAACTAACTCAAATTTCTTGTATTGATTATTTGGGTGCCTGCTTTAGATCATATAAACCTTTTTTTTTAGCTAAAAAGTGTAATCCTATCTTCCATTGACCTTAAAACCATATAGTTTCTTTATGTAAATCTCTTCCTGAAGTCACCATGTAGAAAAGGTAGTTTTTATTTCCATTTATTCGATCTCTAAGTCTAGGCTAGCTAGCTGTTAGCCAAGAACGATAAGAATAGAGGACATTTTTATAACTGGAGAGAAAATCTCATAAAAATCAACTCTTTTTTTTTTTTTTAATTAAATCCTTTAAAAGTAAGTCCAGCTTCATATACCATAGTCGTGAAGTGTTTTCATCTTGCTTCACCCAATAAACGCCCTTGTTCTTCAAAGTTATTTTACCTTTAGTCACCTTCACCAGCTTAAAAAAGTGATTATCATGTAATGACGGCATCTCATTTTACATGGCATCAGCTATTATGTTTTATGTTCATCTTAATTTCATGACTTCAGCATAGCATAACACTCGGGCTCTCCCCAGTTAATTAGGCATTAACACATCCTCGTATATAGAAGATTTGGTCGACCTCTTGAGTGGAACATTTAGCGGAAACACTGCTACTAGTCTCATCATTTATCTTATCTTGTAAGGGAGCATCCGCATCATTCAGACCCTATTGGTTATCTTAAACATCATGTTTAATCCATGTTGGAAAATCCGTTAAAGAAACTGGACCCAAGTTAACTAGACTTAAAGTGCACCGAAACAATGCTTTCTCTATCTTTTCAATGTCTTGCATAACTCGATATTCATTGTACACAATGTCTTGGATTCTTACTAGTTTCTTATTAACTAAACATGTAATCTATAGTCAAACTCATTTAAGATCATAATTAAGAAAAATGCATTGTTTGGTAATCATATTAAGCTTAAACCTTTTATTTAATGATATGCACAAATACTTTACTTTTAAAGATAAAGATGTGCACAAATGCTTTACTATCAAAGATATATAAGTGATCGTAGAAAATGTTCTTGCTTGTACAAACTTTATTTGGTGCATCAAACTAAAGAGAAATACATGGTATAAGATTAAACACACATACAATATCACTCAAAGCCTTACCATGATCTTGCTGGCGTTGTAAAATTCCTATTTGGTTTTATGTTTTAAAATTGTTTTTGTCTTGCTGGCGTTGTAAAATTCCTATTTGGGTTTATGTTTTAAAATTGTTTTTGAAAAAAAATAATTTTTTTTATTTTTTTTATTTAAAATTAATATTTTTTTAGTATTTTTAGATATTTTAATATGTTGATATTAAAAGTAATTTTTTAAAAATAAAAAAATATTATTTTAATATATATTTAAATAAAAAACATTTTAAAAATAACTGCAAATATGGTTATTTACTTGATTCCAAACCAATAGCAGCAAATGTGGTTCGCAACAAGTGGGTATATCATATTATATTACTTGCAGATGGCAATAGGGAGAGACGTACAAAGCTAGATTGGTTAAAGGATTTGAATCAACAGCGCGGCATTGATTTTACAGAGACTTTTAGTCTAGCAATCAAGCCTACGACTATACGTACGTTTTTGGTACTTGCCATTTCGAATCAGTGGTATCCAAGGCAATAAGTTTTCTCTAATGCTTTCTTAAATGGAACACTCAATGAAGATGATACAACCCAAGGAGCTTGAGGATCCACACAAAGACCTGACTTGGTATGCGAACTCGAAAAATCTCTTTATGGGTTCAAAAAAGCTCCTAGAGCTTGCTCTGAGAGGTCATCTCATTTTTTAGTGTTCCGTTGGATTTGTTGTTTCCAAAACAGACTTCTCATTATTATTATTTTTTTATTTTTTTAGATTAACTCTGTTTTATTTACCAGGAGAAGGAAGTGAGGATCTATATGCTAATTTATGTTAATGAATTGCTTATTAATGGCAACAATACGTCTATGGTTGCTACTATAATTCAAGCAATCAGCAAGGAGTTTTCTATTGGGGGATTCCTAACATATATCGTGGAAAAAGGTTAGGATTTTGGCTCTCGAACCCTAAGTTTATAATACTTAATTATGGAAAAATAACAAGAAAAAACTATGATATTTTTTGAAAAGTCAGTAATTAATAAAATAACATATTGATTGTTTATACAAAGATAAAAACCGACCTTACAAAAACAATTAAAAAAATACGAAAATTAATTAAAATTTAAAATTAAGGAGCTAGGAAAATAATTAAAATAGCAAAACAATATATCTTCCGGCCTGATTTGAATTAGGCCTAGTTACAACAAACTATACCCCTGTAGAACTGAGTTTGTAAAATCTTATGATCAATTTGAGTTTAATTTATTTATCGAATATAATTTAAATTTATAATCATTTTTTTCAGATTATATATATTTAAAACGTTTAAATTTCTTCACAAGCTTTTTTTTATCTGTCTAGTTCATAAATTTATATGCAACATGTTGCACTTCATCATCCCGTCATTATTTCTCAGCTTTCTTGTTTCTCAAGGACCTAAGTACATAATTCTTCTAAAGGAGTTCTTCTCTCTCAGAAATTTTACTCTCAAAAGTCTTCTGGGAGTGTTAAAATGGTTGATTGTGTCTCATGCGTATTCCCTATCCCCTTTGTGAAAGACCATGCCTTATATTTGAAGGATACTTATGGGCTGCAGGGGGCGGTTTGGCAATATGCAACTCTCACTAGCCCTGCCATTGTTTTATTATTGTGAACAAACAATGTTTTATTAATGTTCACAAAAAAAGCAGTTAAAAGGTTATTGAGATGTATCATATCGAACATAGATTGTCATATGGTCTCCAATTCTCTCCTTGTGACAGTCGGATCAATTATGCTCATTTTAGTAGGCTCTGTCTTTGACTTTTCTCAAACTCATAACCTAGAAAATTTTAACAATTAAAAAATAATATGATAAACATTACTATGGTAAAAATAATGAAGAAAGTGTCCCGGGACAAATATCCTTTTATATCTCATGTATTATAAATATTCAGAAAAAAAAGCCTGTAAATTTAATTCTTCTCATAAGAACAAATAGATTAGCTAACAAACACCTACGTATTCAAATATATAATTAGCATATTAAAACAATAGACAAGGAACTTCGAGAATTCATTACTTTAGCCTTATGGTAATTAACCGATTAAAGTATTCAAAGTTAAGATAGAGAAAGATAGAGATGGGAGAATTAAGGAAAAAAAAATACTTTTACTTTCTACAAAGAACTGAAAAGTACTTTTAATAAAAAAAATAACATCCTTTAACTTATTTAATTTGATTGAAAGAAGTATTTAGAATTAACAAAACATCAAAAGAGTTAGTACTTTCAATACCCAAATAAGTTGAATATAGAATTTTAACAAATTTAAAAATATTTAAACTCAATACATAGCTAAATCCAAATATATTATATTTAGTGTCTTAACAAACTCACATATATTAATTTTAGTATGTAGCTGAACCAAGATATCAAGCTTGAAAATAAAACTATATTCATATTATCTAGGCTTGATACTTTATCAAGCATATGCATGATGATCATCATTTTCTTTTGACCATTCTATTCACAGAACTCTCTAGCAAATTAATTTTGTGTAAAATATGTAGAAATATCATTATCAAAAGGAAAAACCAAAAGGAGAAAGAAAAATTGCAATAATATAACGGAGCAAATCATTTGACCTGTCATATTGTCATTGGAGGTTATTAAGTTTAATTCTTCATTCCTGTTAAAATAACAAAATTATGTCTGGAATGCGAATTTTATTTTTTATTGTCTGATTATCCAATTGAAATTGAATTGTATACACTAAACCATGAGAGAAATAAATGGAGATTTTAATATATAGTTTATATTATTTTTATACACTTTAAAGTAGAAGAATATTATACTTAAAACTTACACAAACTCAACTTTGTATTATTAATTAATTTTTACTTAGAAAAGAAAATAGAATGTTGTGACTATTTAGTTAATAAAACTCTAAAATTATATTAAAAATTCATTACAATTTAATAAATTAAATTATATAAAAAAACATCAAAATATAATTTATATATTTTGTGCGTTTAAACCCCTCGGACTCCAAGCTGTTCGGATGTTTCAATAGCAATTACACTAGCCATGCCTTGCTGAATGTATTTGCTACCAAAAACGAAAAGAACAGGAAAGGACATGTGACAAGAGGCAAACCGTGTACCAATAGTCTTGAGCACATCATTTGACGTGATTAAGGTCATTGAGGCAAACCGTGTAATAACAGGCACGAGGACACCAGAACCATGATGTTCACGACAGGAAGGTATTTTCTTTCTCTTTCACCCTTTTTCCATTTATTTTTCCAGGTGCTTGGTGGGCTAATTCTCCATTGTACGATCATTTTATCTGCTGTATCCAAGAATTAGTTTCTCACAGAAACTAAATGTGTAAAGAGACCTTGGCAGGCTCTTTCATCCCCTGGCTAGGGACAATATCATGTGCGGGATCCACTAACAAGCTGTGCGTGTGTGTGCGAGAGAGAGAGAGAGAAAGCAACTGCATGCCTAAGATTGTCCTGTCCTCAATAAAGAAAAAATAAAAATTTTCCAACTCGAGGGCGTGTTTCATGTGCCATAGTGTGCACACGAAAAATAACCAATATACAACGACAATGGAAACCATATATTTTCCCATTTTTAAGGTCTTCTATTAAAGACAGTGGCATGCGAATTGAAATTAAGAAAAATGGTGATGTATTCGGTGACGCCAAGGAGCTTTACTATCCACGTACGCTATGATAATCGAACCGCTTTAAACTAATCAGTCGACAGATTGAAATTAAGAAAAATGGTGATGTATTAGGTGACGCTGAAGGAGCTCTACTACCCACACCATGCAAGTTAATCGAACCGCTTTGAACTAATAAGTCTTCAATAATAATTAAGACATTGTAATTATGTTATATCATAGCGGTTCGATTAAATTATTTGTCAAGTTGAAAAGCCTCAAGTTAATACTTTCTAAGGAGGGTCAAGTTAATTTTAGCACACGCGGGATGATTTTGATTTTCCTCGGTGCTCGTTCACTTTGGTTTATTTAGTCAACATGGAAAAAAGAGGATGCATTCAGTCATAAATATCCTCGTTAAAACTATATGCATTGGATATTAATTATGCTCGAGACTTGTCTTTGGGGTGGAGATTAATCTTAAACTATATCTACCCTTTTAATAAGTACAAGTAAATTGCCACTTCTACAAGTTACACCTGCTAAGTCTGTTCAAGGTACGCCCGCAATATAGATGTCCGAATTTAAGAATCATCACATTGAATTTTAGCGAAATAAAAATTCTACACGTTGCGAAGTAATGTTGGAGAACTTGTCATTAGTAAAAAATATATCTTAATTGATCAAAGCTAAGCCTATGCATGCTAATTGGTGACTGAACTACTGGGATTGTTTGCCAGGACCAAACTCAGATAGATTTTTATGGTATTTGCATTCAAATATGTTAGTGGGCGAACTATACTAACGAACTCATCACAAGCTCTCAGCCTAGTCCCATATTATTTATGATTGGCTACAGGCAATAATTTGCCTTTTCTATTAAATTTTGTTTCAAGCTAATCACTCTAAAATAAAGTTTTAATATTTGATGTTAATTATCATAATGTTTATAGTTCAACTACAAGAATGTGAAGAATTGACTTTGGAACCAGGAATAACTCAGTAAACCGACCATTCCGACCAAATAAAATTTCAGTACTTAGGAACCAAGATTGACTTGCATTTATATTTCTGAACTCGGTACATCTCCTCAATGGGATTGCTGCGCCCCATTAGTACGAGAATATTAAATTATATATATTTTTAAAAAAAATTGAATTCTAAACCTCTTGAATAATAACTAGATTATTTAATAGCCCTGCGAAATGCTGGGATAAATTTTCCTTGAATTTAAAAAATATTTAAATGTTATTAATATTTTTTAATAAAAAAATTAAATTGTGTAGATATTAATTTTACGAGTTTGAAAATAACCCAAACAATTAGTAAAAATATAATTTGACTAAAAATTTTTTAAAAAGATTTTTTTAATAATAAAATAACAATATATTGAATTGACTTAGATTAACTCGAGTTAACATGTTAAACTTGCGATCTAGGTTATGTGACTATAATAACCCTATATATAAAAAGCAAATCAAAATAAATTATAAAGTCTACTTCTCAATTAACCCAATATTGAAGGATGAAATTGAAAAAAATTAATTAAAAAACATGAAAAAGCGACCTGAGTTAACCTGTCAAATTTGTAACTCAAGCCATAAATCAAGATAACCTCATAGAAAACAAATTAAAACGAAGTATAAATTTCAATTCTCAAAGCTCAATAAGCCGAATGTTAAAAGATGAGGTTAAAAAAGCATAAAAAACAACTTGAATCAATATGTTAAACTCATGACTCGGGTCATGATAGTGAGATAAACTCATAGAAAAAAATAAAAAAATAATATTATTTAATCTATGTTAACTTGCCTATGACTCTAGTTATGAAACTAAGATAACCCCATAAAGAGTAAATTAAAACAATTCATGAGGCTCAATTCCAAATCGACCTTGTCATACGTAATGTTAAATGATAAAATTTGTAAAAATTATAATTAAAAAATGACACAAAAATAAGTAAAGACAACATGGGTTAACTAGTTAAACACCATTCTCGGGTGAGACCGAGATAGTCTAATAAAAAGCCAACCAAAACAAATGATAAAGTCTCTTAATCAAACACAATATTAAATGATAAAATTAAAAAAAAAACTCAATTAAAAAAAAGAGAGTCAATTGGGTTAACTGCGACCCTGATAAAGGATGACAACGACTCAATAAAAATAAATTTAATGTTGAAGGACTTGTAATCCGAATCATAAGACCAAAATAACTTTTAAAAAATCATAAAAACAATCGGATTTAACTGGGGTAAAAGTATCAAAAACTGATTGATCATGAGACCAAAATATCTCCATAAAAAGCAAATTAAAATATATTATAAACCTTAATTCTTAATAGACCCAATATTGAATGATGAAATTAGAAAAAAATTCAATTAAAAAAACAAAAAATTATCCAAGTCAACTTGGATTAATCTGTTAAACACTATGCCCTAGTCATGAGGTCAGAATAACCTAATAGAAAGCAAATAAAACAAATCATGAAATTTAATTTTCAATCAACCCAATATTAAAAGATAAAATTGAGAAGAAAAACTTGGGTCAACCAGGTTAACCCGCCTTCTATGTTATAAGAGTAAGATAACCCAATAAAAAATAAATGTAATATTAAAGAATAAAATTAATAAAATATTAATAAAAAATCAAAGAAAAAAAATATTAGTATAATAAATAGTACGTTTTGAAATGTTACAATGGAACCCTTTATCTTTTAGTTTTTTTTTAATAATTTAATTCAATAATACTAGTCTTACCGCAACTTATTGGCTGACAAGATATGATATATACTAGTGAGGTGGCCTGCGTTACGCCACGAGCTAATTTTCTTTGGCATAAAAAATGTATAAAAAAATTAGAATCCAAGAGTGTTAAGTTAAACCCATGAGCATTGGGTCTGGCTGCACGTCTGATCCAAGAATAATATTTATAATATTAATTGTTGCTACTCAATTTTTGACCTATATTTTTGATAATTTTTTAGAAAAATAAAAAATAGCAAAAAAAAAACAACAAAAAACCTAAAAAATATATTTTTGATATATTTGCATCACTTTTAGCATTTTCAACGTCATTTCAGAAGAATTTAAATTTTCAAAGGTATTTTAAACGCATTCAACTTTTAACATGTTAGTTTTACAATAACTAATTTTTCTTGTTGAGTTGACATTAATATTGATCTCTTTCAAAAATACCAAAAAAAAAGAAAAAAATCAAAATCTACAAAAAAAAAAGAAAAGAAAAGAAAAGAAAAGTTGAGGGACTAGTTTGAAGATATAACAATATTTTGCCTATAAATACTAGTTTACAGTAAAAAGAAGAAGAAGAAGAAGAATTTGGCTCGGGGGGGGGGGGATTTTGAAAGGAAGAAACACAAATAAACCCTAAACTTAACTCATCTATAGGGGGCGACCACCCCTCTTCTCCTAGACCCAAAAAAAAAAACGAGAGCCTCCTTTTCCTTTTTCTAGAGAGGCCAACCACTAGACACTCTCTTCTCCTCCAAACGCAGCAGCTCCCCTCTCTGGTTTTTCCTTATCTTCAAGAATCAACCAGGGTCGCCTCCCTCTCTAGAGACCAAAAACCAAAGAGAGAACCTCCAACCGCTACTCTCACCCCTGGCCATTTCAAAACTTCCCCTTTCCCATTCCAACCTTGATCCCAAATCAACCATCCTCTTCACCCGTTCTCGGTGATCAGCTTTCCTTTGGCCCTTTGTCAAAAGCAAGCCAAAGGCAGTCGTCCCTCAACTTTTGCCCTCTGGTTTCTTCTTTTTCCAGCAGCGACAACCCCAACGTCATCTCACAGACCTCCAACCTAATGGCCAGCAGTAGTGTTTCCTTTTCCATCATCAATGTCTGCTTTCCTTTTGTTTTCCTCAACAGCAATGGCCACAGGCCAGCTAAGACCGCCCCCGCTCTTTCTTTATCTTCTGCAACTGACCATAAGCACCGCCACGACCCTCTGCCTCTTTGTAACGGACTTTGGCTTGCACAGCAACCTCAGCCCTCACCCTAGAGCCATCAGCCTCTAGAAAAAGGAAGAAAGAAAGGAAAACATATCTGAAAAAAGGAAGGAGGGAGAAGCAGATCTTAAAAAGAGAGAGAATTGGAAACTTTGTTTGTGTGTTTTCTAGTTTTGCAAGTCATTGCCGGCGAGAAAGGGAAGAGGGGAGGAGGTCATTGCAGACCCCCCTGTTTGTTTGGACTTTTAGAGGTGGCGCGTTAACCCACACACCGCTAGTGGCGGTGGCTCGTGGAGAAAACTCGCCGCCACTGTTTAGGCAACGTAAAGGCTTCACAACACTGTTCCTATGACTTGGGGCTTCTGATATTGTTCATAATTTTAGTTTTTTTTTGTAAATTTAAATTGTTTAATGTGTTATTTGGATTGTTTTGAACATTGATTATTTTGTAATATTTAGTTATGGGTGTGTGTGAGTATATTACAGTAAAAAAATACTGATACATGTGTGTTTGTATCTTTTTATGTATGTTATTGAATTATAAAATCAAAAAGATAAAAAAAGAATTAAGTGATAAATTTGAATATGGTTAAATATTTTAAGGATAAATAAAATCATGTTGTATTTTTCATGATAATATAGAACATGTTTCTACATATATTCTGAAATCTACATATATTCTGGAATTTAATAACAGATTCATTAAAACTTTAGAATTTGACTAATATTTTAAATCATTTTAAATCACGAAGTAGTTTATCTCGGGTAGGGTGCGTTAGGGATGCTAATACCTTTTCTAGCTACAACCAATCCTTTACCCTCAAATCTCTAACAAGACCAGTACACTCGGGACCAGTACACTCGGGTTTTCTAGTAGCCCTCAATTAAATACTAGGTGATGACTCCCGAGTGACAACTCTCAAGACCCTAAATCAAGCAAATGAAATGAAAAAAATCACCAAGCGACGCCATGTGAGGGACGTATGACATTAATTATAATATCAATAGTAATATTTATAATACAAATAATAATATTAATAATAACATTAAAATTATCTAACTCAAGTTCTTATAGTTTTTTATCCCTTAAAATTAAATTTGTGGTTTTTCTTCGATAGTAATAATATATTTTTTTAAATTTAATAAATGATAACAATAAAAATAACAATAAAAATAATATTAATGATTATAAACTTGGGTCTGACGCCCCAATCAGACCCAAGTTTTTAGGGTCTGGTTCCCCTAATAATAATAAAAATAATAATACTTATAATATTAATAATAATATTAATCTTATCTGATCCAACTTCTTACAGTTTTTAATCCATTCAAATTGAATTTATATTTTTTTAATTGTAATATTTTTTTTTAAAAATTTAATAATAATAACAACAACGGCAACGATGACAACGACAACGACAATGACAACAACAACAACAACAATTTTTAATTTTACCCTTCAAATCAAATTTATGATTTTTTAAATACTAGTAATTTTTTTTTTCAAATTTATTAATAATATTTATAATAATGAAAATAATAATATTAATAATATTAAACATGCCTTACTCAAGTTCTTATAGTTTTTAATTTTACCATTCAAATCAAATATGTGGTTGTTTTTCAATATTAATAATATTTATTATAATAAAAATAATAATATTAAACTTACATGATCCAAGTTTAAGTAGATTTAACTGTAACACCAAACCCAATAGCATTGGATCTATTAAATTAGATTAATCTCTTAAATTTAAAATGTATATTATGAAAGTGTGATAACTTAATAAAAAAAATTTAATATTAATAAATTAAATTTAAAAAATTAATTAAAAAATATACATAATTAAAAGTCATCCGCCGCCTGGATTTACATGGTGTCATACAATGAAAGGCTGATATTTTTTAGTTGCAGATAATATATGTACAAACACTTCTGATAAAAAAATAAAAAAATCAAGTCATGGATCTTCCCTCGTATCGAAGCAAAGTCCTTAAAAGGGGTTAAATCAAAAACAGAAATTAATGGCCCTTAAACGTCACCAGAAATCTCAATCAAAATCATTATACGATTGATGTGACAACATTCAATGAAACCAGAACTTAGTTTATGCCAAATGGGGGGATCATCATATTTGTAAGAAACTATCGTGATAATGTTGACAAACAGTGAAAATTGTGCATGACGAAAGACACTGTTTGAGCGGAAGTCTATTTATAAGCAGAAATCTCTGTACATAACCTCACTTCTCTATCATTTACGATTAATTAATTTTTGGCTTTCTACAATTTGTGCTACCCTCAGTCTCTCACACTCTATCAAACACAGTGAAATAGAGCAGAGAAGCCACAAAAAAACCAAAGAAAGAAGGAAAGAAAAGAAAATTGATCGATGGATGAGATACTGTCCCCCTCTTCCCCCTCTTCACTCATCTCGTTTACTCAAGAAACCTCTTCAACGCTTCAAAAACGCCTCCAATTCTTCCTTTATAGCCGGCCAGAATGGTGGGTTTACTCAATCTTCTGGCAGGCATCAAAGGATGCTAGTGGCCGCCCTGTGTTATCATGGGGTGATGGTCATTTCCGCGGCAATAAAAAGTACGCAAGCAAGGATAGCAACAAGCAAAACCATCCCAAATTCGGGTTCAATATTGAAAGAAAGTCTCTTTTCACTGAGGATACGGACATGGACAGATTGGTTGATGGTGATGTTGCTGAATGGTACTACACAGTGTCGGTAACACGAGTGTTTGCCGTTGGCGATGGAATTCTTGGCAGAGCATTTACCTCTGGTTCTTCAATTTGGTTGACAGGTGATCCTGAACTACAAATTTACGAATGCGAAAGAGTTACAGAAGCTCGGATGCATGGAATTCAGACTTTCGTCTGTGTTTCAACTCCATCTGGGGTTCTTGAATTGGGTTCCCCAGTTTTTATCAGCGAAGATTGGAGCCTAGTGCAACTAGCCAAATCAATTTTCGGTGCAGAAATTAATGCAAATCCGGTTCCAAAGCAGTCCAACCATGAATCTCAACCTCAAATTCCAAACTGTAATGTTTCTAATCTCCTTGATATTGGGTTATTTTCAAGTCCTCAAACGGAGAGAACTTCTTCTCTAGAGAATAAAAAAGAGGTCTTCGGCCAGGGCCGATCATCTTCCGACTCGGGGCGTTCTGATTCAGATGCTGGATTCAGAGAGGATCATATCGAGTTCAAGAAGAGAGGAAGAAAGCCAGGTGGAAAGGAATCACCTCTAAACCATGTAGAAGCAGAAAGGCAGCGAAGAGAGAGGCTTAATCATCGATTCTACGCACTTCGATCTGTGGTTCCAAATGTGTCAAAAATGGACAGAGCTTCTTTGCTTGCAGATGCAGTCACTTATATCAAAGAGCTCAAGAGAAGAGTTAATGAATTGGAAGCAAATCTACAAGTAGTATCCAAGAAATCAAAAATCTCAAGTTGTGCAAACATTTATGACAATCAAAGCACCAGCACAATGGTGAATCACATAAGGCCTCCTCCAAATTATATGTCCAATAATGCAGTGGAAGTTGATGTGAAGATTTTGGGATCGGACGGTCTGATTCGAGTACAGTCCCCAGATATTAATTATCCTGCTGCAAGATTGATGGATACACTGAGAGAGCTAGAATTTCCAATTCATCATTTGAGCGTGACTAGGGTCAAGGAGCTGGTGCTGCAAGATGCTGTAATCAGGATTGATGATGGATTGGTAACTGAAGAGGCGATGAGGGCTGCTATTTTTCAAAGAATGCAGAGATAGGCCAACTACGATGTAAGAGAAACGGTTCAATTTCGTCGTCGAAATCACGCAAGCTCCAAGGTGAAGTTCCTATCGCGAGGAACATAAAATGATATTAGCATATGTACTTGAATTAAGTTGCTTGTTCCTTTGCTTTGTCCCACTAGATCGTGTGATGAGTTTGATTATGTTGTCAGTTTAATTTATTGAAGAAGCAGGCACGTCAATTGCTTGCTTGCTCAATCTTTCTAGTCCTTGTTAGTTTCCTCCCTGGATATGCTTTGGAAGTACTCATCTTATGAATATTACATACTTTCAATCGTTGAATCTTAATATTTGAGCACATGGATACTTCATTAAGTTATATGTTAATATGGCAGAGCTATGATCAGTAGTGTAGTGTTCAATGATTGTGCATCATCTTATAAGAACTTGAAAGGGCTAGGTCGATTAACCTGATCAGTTCTTCTCTTTTGGGCGTTAATTTATGATGTTTTGATTCATCATAGGTAACTGCTAGCTAGTGATTTTCCTATATTGTATCTTTCTTAATTTCATTATTGAGGGATATTCTTCTACTGAGCCTTTATTTAGCGAAGTTTTTATTTTCACCTAATCAATGTATGACAAACAGATACGGTAATCAATGTTTTATTTTTCACCTACAAATATTCTTTCTCATCAATAATAATAATAATAATAATAATAATAAAGTGTAACAATAATAACAATAATAATAATAATAATAATAATAATAATAAAGTGTAACAAGAAAGAAGAGAAATTGCTCTCAAAAGAGGAGAAATAGGAAGTTCTAATTGAATGACTTAGGAATTTGGGGATATATTAATGTGTCAAAAGATGCAAAATTTGGTGAAGCAGACAATGGGGATAAATTAATTTTGTGTCACTCGATTTAAGAGCATGCATTATGTGGTAGAGAGTGAATTACAAAACTAATACTATCTGGTTTTTGGAATACATACATACATACATACATACATATATATATATATATATATATATATATATTACAGAGATAGGATTTTATTATACTAACATTGTGAAAGATTTCTACAGCTAGATTTAAAATGAACCTAAATATAATAGAATTCTCTTCATAGAAAGTTAAATGGACTAACATTTAGCTCTGAGTAAGTCAAAATAAAACATACAACGAAAATTTTATAGAGAAAACTAATGATCTAAGATCCAGATTTAAGAAATTGATATTATTTCACAAACAAATAGACCGACCACGCATTTTTTTTGTAGAAACTCACTAATATTTATGTTATTTTTATTTTTACTTGATACATGTTCTTACCAAAATATTTGAGAATTGAAATATTAACAATCTACATGAAATTAATTTTCAATGCAGTCCAAAGACACATAAGATACAAGAAAAAAACAAGAAAAAAAAAAAACCAAACAAGATTAAGCTTTAACCCATGTAAAATGTTAGATAAATTGGACAAATGCGAGAAGAAATATTAGATCTCGTAAAAAGTACATTAAATTCAAGATTAATGAAAAGAATAAAACAAATGGAATGAGAGAAAAGTCTAAAATCATTTGGAGTTTAGACTTGGTCAGCCTTCGACTTTAAGCACATGCTATTTTTTAAAACAAATGGAATGAGAGAAAACTCTAAAATGGATTCTTCAATGCTCAAAAACGAATATGGACTTGAACAGAAAATGCGAAAGAGAAATGGAAAAAATAGAAATGCAAATACAAGAAGGGAGCAGGTAAGCTTGTTTAAGGTATGCCTTCCCGATGCATTTTAGAAAAAAATCCGTGCAATTAAGAAATATAGAACTCACAAAAGCTTGTTTGGGGTTGTGGTGTTTATTTTTAATGTATTTTTAAATAAAAATACTTAAAAAACAATTTCAATCATTATTCCAAACACCCGAAAAGATATATATATATATATCTATATATATATATATCTATATATATATATATAGATATATATATATATAGATATATATATATATAGATATATATATATATAGATATATATATATATATCTATATATATATATATATCTATATATATATATATATAGATATATATATATATATATATAGATATATATATATATATCTATATATATATATATCTATATATATATATATATCTATATATATATATATCTATATATATATATATATCTATATATATATATATCTATATATATATATATATAGATATATATATATATAGATATATATATATATAGATATATATATATATAGATATATATATATATATAAAAGGCACTCCTTCTTTGTGAGAAAATAATATTAAGTAATAGAACAATAATTGCAGGACTACAAATTAAGAATTGTTTTCATTCTTGAGATGTTTGTACTGGGGATTGATGTGTATTATATTTGCATGATGATCAAACAATAACGAGCAATATTTGAATGTTGACTAAGAAACCTTACAATCATGCGTGTGCCCATTGGTTTGGCGTTCATTTAGTTTGACCTATATTTTCAAAATGCTTTCAGAGTCCCATGATATCTTTTTTATCTTTCCTTAGGAAAACTCGCTTTGGAGAAACCAAAAACTAGGATTGAAATTAAGTTGTGTGGAAAATGAACTTTCCTCTGTAAAGTCGATCGGCAGTGGTCCTAATTTCCATGAACTCGATGTTCTTGCTATATATACACATCATTTCCTTTCGCTTAATTTGTTTTTCTCCATGCATTTCATGTCTTAATTGTTTCGTTTCACATAGAGCAATCAATGGGTAAGATATTGGTCAAGAAGGTGGAGCTGTTCTGACCAGGACATAATATTCCTGCCGTCTCTTTCCTTCTAGCTAGAAAACTTTTGTCCCGGGCCGCCGGCCGTGGACGGTGCACTTATCAGGGGGCAGCTGTTTGGACTTGTGGCATTGATATTTTCACCCAAGACCATCTAGGACACCATTGTAATACCCTGTTTGATTTGATGAGTTGATGTTAAAAATTCAATATATCCAAGTTTTTAGTTGACTGTCTGATAGCTTCTTGGGATTGAAGGTGTGGTTAGTTTTTTTTTTTTTTATGTGTTTTTTTATGGCACCCATATAGAAAACATTTATTTTTTATTTTTATGAGATATGATTGATGCTTTAAGATAGTTAAAACCTTTAAAAAAAGTCACTGCACCTTCAAGCAAGCCGAACACACACTAAGACTTTCCCAAGCTAAAACTAATTCAATTCAAGTAGGTTTTTAATGATCCCAATAATTCAATCAAATTCAATTTAAATTTGATTAGATTAATAATAAGTAAAAATAGTAATACTATCCAATAATAAAGAAGCTTGTTTTTTTTTTAATAATAGATTGTGGTTATTATCATTTTAATATTTAAGACTTTAAGTTTGGCTTGTATTTTGGATATTTGAACTATGTTTGTAATTTTAACTTTTAAATCTTTAAATTATTATTTATTTTTTTAGATTGAGTAAAATTTATGTTAAAATTGAGGTTAGAAGTTGCATTAAAATTAAATAATATTTATATTCATCATGCTAAATCATTTTTAATGTAGTGTGTTATTAAACAAATGAGTTGATTGATGACCTCCAAATTGACTCCATAATCTTGTAACTCAAGCTCTTTTTTAGATTAATCTACAAATCGGCCTAAAAACTATAATTGTAGATAGTAATATAGTCTTCTACCTTTTTTATTTTCCTTATCTCTACACTTGTAAATCATAAGCTTTGAACTCAAGAAAATCATGGTATTTTTTTTAATACAAGACTATTAGAGTATAAAAAATCAAAAAAGCTTTAAATATATTGTTCAGAATAATTTTTAGTTTCCAGTTCGTAGGGAGTCAATATATAATATTCAAAATCAATTATAATTTGATATTAAAAACTTAGTTTATTCATCATTTTTCTTATTAACATATACATATGTCAACACTCATCAACTTAATCATTTTTAATTTTGTATTGACATGCATTTCATTATTCGAAAACTTCACATCCGATTTATATAGGTATATTTCTTTGCACCACCATGTTATCTAATAAACAAGTTTTTTCCTACTAATATGTTAATAAATAATATTATCTATATAAAAAGAAATACCATGAAGACTCACTTCTTTACAAACAGAAATAATATCATTCACTTTTTAGTAATTTGACTTTTATACTCAACAATTTAAGATTTTCATGCTTCATATCCTTGATCATTTAGCAAATGACTTGTTTTATGACAGTTGATTTTAGTTGTATTATCATTATTTTTATCTTATCATATTATGTTAGCTCCATTACCCTGTTGTTAATATTTTTGCACCCCACCGAATAAAAATATATTCAAGGTTTACTTTACATTTCAGCTTAATAGTCCATTACATCACATGACCAGAATATTATTACATTTTTTTTATACATACTCATGCTTGAAGTGGATTCTCCTAGAGTAATTATATATTTAAAACTATAAGTATGTAAAAGTATAATTAAATACAAACAGCTTTCAACATAAAAATGTAATAATAAAAATTTAGCATGCATATTAAGTACATATTTAAACTTTCAATATATATAAGATGAAAGTCCTATTATGCATAATAATAATAAAAAATAAATACTTAAATTAAAAAAATAAAGATATTTGTTAAAGCACTTTAAAGAAATGAAATTTTGTTATTGTCAAAGATGAATTATTTTTTCTCAATATTTTATTGCTCATCACTTGTGTAACTAAAATGTTTGCAATATGCCTCTTAAGATTCTAACACCATCACTTTGATTTAGATACATTTCTAAACAAGGTCTTCAAAATAAAAATTATATAATTCAAATATCTCTCAGCAATATGAACTTAAACTCTGAATTTGAAAGAAAAATCAAATTATAAAAGGGAGAAGAAAAACACAAAAAATAAGATGAAAAAGAGTGTAAAATTTGAAAATTTCAAGTTAGATACTCTTTTTTTTTTATCTCCAATTTCTAATGGATTTTGAAATTTAAAAGGTTGAAAAATTAATTTTTCTCATTATCAACCATTAATTAGCTACTATAAATCAAGAATTAAATCTAGAACCAAAAGTTATTTAAGAAAAAACCAAAAGTTTTTTAAGATTTGTTTTTTATTTACTCATAATTTGTTTAATTAAAACAATCTCTAACATAGTTGATGGTCTTTTTTCATTTATTTTATTTGTTAGTCTTATTATTTTTGAGGATTTTGTTTTTGTTTATTTTTATCCTTTTCGCATCTTTTTCACAGGTTTATGATGTTCTAATGAAGATTTATTTAAAATTTTGGTAGTTTGGAGTCTAGACTGTTTGAGCCAAAGTACAAGCACGTAGGAGAAAGATTTTCCAAAATAGTAAAGTTATTGGATAAATTGTTAGAATATAAAAGTATATGTTTCTCCTATAAGAAAAAATCTACATTTAAAAAAAAAACATGGTAATAATAATAGTAATGTAATTAAATAAAACATCATATATAATTTTTTATAGTATTTATTATATAAATCATTTCTGTTTTTATTTAATGCATAAAAACAAGAAACAAAAAACAAAAACTACTTCGCTCAAAATTCACTCTCGAAGCCATATATAGAAAAACATCAATCACGATTAAGCATCGTCAAGTTAAACCAAATATTGATCACCATCAGACTTTAGATTCTTAAGTCAAAGCTGCTTCTTAGGAATTCCCTTCTTTTTTTGCCTTGTGTTATGCATGTGGTGGTGTCCTAGTCGTTCCGAGAGAGAGAGAGATGCAGGACATTCCAAGAACCTTGCTGGGAAGATATAGCACGTGACTAAAAATTGAAAACCAAGACATAGATTATCACGTAAGTCCGAGTGATCATACATGAAAATCGAAAAGATTTAGTATTGACAAGATTCATTGAAACCTTTGATTACCCAGCTAGCAAGCTTCACGACAGTATTGGATATGGTCCCAAGAGTGTGCTGGGACGGTCAGGTCTTTGTTCCCTTTCAAGATCACTAAATGCTGAGTTCATCACGTGATTAAAGTTTAAATTAGTGATAACTGAGGATTGGGTGACCTGGAAGGGATTCTTGCATGAATATATGTATATATATCTCTGAACTAATAATCAATTGTTAGATTCAGAAAAAGAAAGGCTGCACTGATATATAATATAATTAGCTAGCTCCTCGCTCTCGATGATACTTTCTGGGCCCCAATACATTTTTCAGGGACGACAGAATCAATTAATTAAGAAAAAGAACCAGGTACAATGTTAGGAGAATGATCATGGAGATATATAGGCATTTATAATTGTTTTCATTGTCAAAGGTTGTTGGCCCACCACTTTAGCAGAGCGTCTTATTGATGGAAACTGACTAAATTAAGAATTGAAATTTCTGGAGAAAGTTTCATCTAATTTGGAAAAGGACAAGTCCCTAACACGTTAATTGAATCACATTTAACAATGAGAGGGGATGCTTTCACTATGAAGAACCCATTTTTGTTTTTTTTATGAGAACAATCTCGTGTTTTTATTTTTTTATTGCTTAAGATAGGACATATAAAAAAAGAAGACAAACAACGAGTCAATTCGAATGATATATGTGGGTTTGATTGGTGGTGGTTCACACACACACACACATATATATATTAGATGTAGAAAGGAGAACTTTGAGTTCTAATTGATTAGATTATTATACAAAGTCATGGTAGCATAAACATCGAAAAATCAGTGTAGATAAGCTCTAATGGATGACGTCTTTGTAGAGTGGAAGTGCCAACTGGGAGTTTATGGCTTTTATTGCATTGATAGGAATAATAAAAAAGATGACAAAACTGAAGGAGATGACAGTGGGAGATCAGATTGGGAAACAATATGACAGAATTTTGGATGAAGGGTGCTCAAAGTCTATCGTGCTATCGACAAAGAGAAACTCTGAACCTCATGCAAGCTTGTTTCAGTATCACTGTCTCTCCCATGTTGGACCACTTGTAAATATTGTTCTTGCTATGTCTCTGAGCGAGAGGTACTGCTGGTTGGGAAATTACTATTATCACAGCAACTACTCCATTTTAACTTATATAATTGGGAGTACAAATTATAGTATAATTGTGTTATATTTTATGATATTTTTATCCTTTTAATGTTGACAACTTATATAATTGGGAGTACAAATTATAGCATAATTGATGTCGTATTTTATGATATTTTTATTAAAATAAATATACTGGAAAAATTACCTTTGATACCTATAAAAAAGGCATAAGTATGGAGAATAAAAATGAAAGAGTGTAGAGAGTAAAGTGAATAGAAGAAAAGAGAAAGAAAAGTTGTTATAACGAGCATCAGTCCTGTTGTCATATGCAACAGTGTATGTGAACTGGGAATTGAGTTAAAGTGGATATAATCATCTTCCTCTATGAGCTAGGAGTTGAGTTAAAGTGGATATAATCATCTTTCTCCATGTATTTGTTTTTGTATCATTTCTCTATCTCTGATAATATCGACTCTCTTGTGGATATAGGTGATTTTTCAAATCACGTTAAATATTATGTCAATGTGCTTAATCTTCTATGAGCAATTATCAGTATATCACCAATCCGAATCCTCAACACTGCTCTTGTGGTAAGATCCTTCACACAAAAATGAATGGAAAGAATTCAATAACGGTGTTATTGGTTTTACAAAATTACAAAACATAAACTTGGCTTTGTTTCATGGATGGAACACAAAAGGCATTAAATATAGAGGAGTGGAATGAGTAGAACAAGTAGAGTTAACAACATGTGGGATATTTAAACATGTACCACCACTAGTAACCATATCAATTTTGCCTTTATATGGGTGCTTAGAAGTTAGATTATGAGATTAGCAATTGGTGTTGCCGATGAAGAAAATAGCCTTTTAACATAACAACATTCATGGGCAATGTAACCTTTTTTGGTGATAAAATTGAAAAATAACACCAGACAATTTTTTCAGAGGATTGGTTTCTATAACTGTGGTTGCCAAAATCGAGGAAACGCTGATCTTGATTTCCTTGATGTTAAAAATATTTTTTACTTGATAAATTTTTATTTTTGAACAAGGAAAAACAAGCAACATTGATATTAATTACGTCAAGAATTCTACTAGATCGAAGCTCTTCTCATTTGATAAATGCCTTTAGGGAATGTGGTTATAGTTATTTTTAAAATATTTTTATGCCAAAATATATTAAAATAATATTTTTTATTTTTTTAAAATTATTTTTGAAATTGACACATCAAAACGATCCAAAACATGTAAAAAAATTAAATTTTTAATTAAAAAATTAAATTTCTTAGGAACATGGTTTGCACGTGTTCCTAAACTTTTTCAATCAAAGCTGATCATAGTGTCTCCTGCTTATAGTACAACAAGAAGTTTGTTGAATTCAGCACCCAGAGCACTAATAATGTAAGCGATGAGATAATGGTTTGGAATTGGCACTCCAATTAAAGTTGGCTCTTTTACAATGTTATATATTGTTGCAAGGTATTTTATCGGAGGCTATATGACTTGGTTGATAAGAGTAAATTGTTCTGTTAATCTTGTAGTTCTCAAGGATGAGGGATTTGAATAAAGTTTAACAAGATGGTTTAATGCTTGAGCAGATGTTATACATAAGCATGATGATGTTCCAAATATCCAATATGAATAAGAATGAGGTTTTTGAAGTGTTTAAATAATGGATAATTATATAAATCATATTTTAAGACTTTACCTAACAGTTTAAGCTATTGAGTTGAATTGGTTAGTTAACATGGTATATATTGATGATTAAACGGTTATGAGTTCGAATCTTATCATTTTTATTTATTTGATAAAAATTAAGTATAAGGTAATATGAGCCTATACAAGTTTCAAGTACAAATGGTTTTCATTTAAGATGGTATATTAGAGAAAAATATAAATCATATCTTGAAACATTACCTAACAACTTAAGCTATTCGGTTGATATGGTTTTTTGACAAATCACATGGTCACTTCAATTTTCCTCTCTTCGAATTTCATAAAATCAATGGTTGGTGTTATAAGACTTGACACCTTCAAAACAATCTATTTTAGTAGGATTTAGAAACCTTTCGATGATAAAGCCACTGATTTTTATAAGAAATTAGAATAAATGAGAGAATGAACTTTTAATTCTAAGAACAAAAGTGTTTATTTTTAATTGTGTATGATAAGTGCTATGAAAATAAGAGTATGAATATTTTAAAGAATAGAAAAAATGTGATTTTTTTCACTTGGATGATTTAGAGAATATATATAATCTCTGGACTTTGTCATATTGCTTGCGTTAAGGGGTTGAAATGTCATCATCTCCTATATATATATATATATATCACGTACACAATAGTAATATTAATAGAAATATGATAGGCCTTTACGAGATTTTTATGCAACTTGAGATATAAGGACTACTTGATAACTTGGGCACCTAATCTTAGCTAGAATCATGATATAAGTTTCATAAGTGAGGAGAAGAAAGAGTTTCTCATTGAGTAGCTTTACTCATTCTGACTTGACGTCTGTTGTCTTCTTTTTTAGTCCATTTAAAAGGACCTGATTAGTGAGTACGAACTGATCATTAATATATGAGTAAGACACTTAAGGGGAATGATGTTCGATGTGAAGTCTTTGACATTGCTCTTTATCTTGTGGCTATCAAACTAGGTCCTGTTGTCAATGACTAGGATTTTAGGATTCTTAAATTTGAAAATGATAACCTTCCATAAGAAGGAGATGATCTTGTTGGTGCTAAAAGTTTTGGCCTCCACCCATTTGATAAAGTAATCCATAACTACCAAAGTGAATTATCTACTCCGTATAAACTTTGAAAAAGAACCCAATATATCCATTCTTTCTTATGAAAAAGGTCATTAGGAAGATATGGTTGTCATCTTTGTAGAGGATTGTCTAGAAATGGATGCAAACTTCTAATAATTATTGTATTTTTCACCAAGTTTGCAGAATCGCTTAAGACCGTGGGATATTAGAATTGTGCCTTGGTGACCCGAGGAACAAAATCTCTAAATGATCATATTTTTTCACCAAGTTGGCACCGTTGCTTTAAGATTGTGGGCAAGTAAAATTCTACCCTAGTGACTTAAGAAGTAAAAGCTATAGATTCGTTTAAGAAACAACTTGGCAACATCGCTTTAAGATCGTGGGCTAGTAAATCCTACCCTAGTAGAATTCTATCCTAAGATGTTGAGTTTGACATCTTTCCAGATCTACATACATTTAAGATTGGCATGTAGCTGAATCTAAAAGGTGTTGGGTCTAGCATCTCTTCAAACCCACATATATTTAGATTCAACATGTTAATGAATCTAAAAGTGTTTGGTTTTGATATTTTATCAGATTCACATGTGTTTGGGTTTAACGCATAGTTGAATCCAAAGATATTAGTTCTGACATCTTGATAGACCTACATATATTTGGGTTCAACATATAATTAAACCTAAAAATATTAATGCTAGACTCATATTCATTTTAATTCAGCAATATTGGATCTGGTACTTGTTAAACTTACATGCACTTGGGCTCAAGGTATAGCTAAATCTAGGGATATTGAGTATGTTACCTCACCAGACTTATATGTATTTAGACTCAACACATGGTTGAATTCGAGAAGGTTTGGTCTGACACCTTACTAGATTTATGTGTACAGCATGTAATTGAACCTGAGAATGTTTGACTTAAAAGTAGGTTTGAATTATTTTATTTGAGGTCGATATCTTACTAAATTTAAATATATTGGATATTACCCTGACTTTAACTCTTTTAATCATGCATCTTTGAGCAAACATATCATACGAGTGGAGATATATAGATAATGATCCATCAAAGCGAATAATATAAATGACTTTAGGACTAAGGGAGCTAATAATGCCAAGTACAATAAGCTTGTCATGTCTCATCCATACAAGCCTGAGTTTAAGACATTGTTTTCATCAATCATTACTTTTGAGGGTGGACAAGTTTTTGGCTTGTTAATGTAGCCATGAAAATCGTACCCGTAGAGAAGCACATCAAATGGCGTTTTCCATAAGCAATAATTTACGGGAGCTAGCTTTAGTGGTATCTTGACGACTATATTTATAGAAATGAGGTTGTTTTGGTTTCTATTGTGTCGGTGATGAAACGGCTAATCTCTGTTGTACAGGCAGCTAATTAAGATTGAGGAATTGAAGGTTGTGAACCTCTAGCAGCTAGGAGCATGATTTGTGCAGGGGAGTGATTCTTGCCTAATATCCCCCTCAAGATGGAGAATCTTGGATCGAAGTCTTGGACGGTGGTTCTTGTGGACCAGAAAATTGTGTGCTATACTGGCAGCTAGGACAATGATTTGTGCATCTGAGTGATTTCTCCCTAAGAAATCACATGGGGTGACGTAGTTTTCCTCGGCACTTTAGGAGATTTGGCAGTAAGGACAAACAACGAAAGCTGTAAAAGTAAAGCTCATACCTATCGAAATGGTGATTCGAACCATCACTGCATCATTATCTAAATGTCCATAAATCCATATCTTAATCGATACGGATGGAATTCTATTTTTCTATCGTTTTAGAAGGTGCCGAGTCAAGGCCCATTCACTTCCTGATAAATTAAGGCTTTAACCAAGGTTAAGTTGAGGCCAGATTCGTTACCAGAAGTTGAAGCCCTCCTCTTGTACTCCAACTAATTAGGCCTTGTTGTCGGTCCATTGTACATGAAAGTAGGCCTCTTATCATGTTTTTATTGTTCATAGAAAAAAGGATCTGATAAAAAAAAAAGGATGCATATGAAATATTTTTTAAAAAATCCAATAAGAAAATGGATGTAAATGAAAAAAAAGATTTGAGGTGATAAAAAAGATTTGAAGCACCTAATTAAAAAAAAAAGATGTAAATGAATAAAGTAAAAAACTTGAGGTGGTAGTGTTTCCACCTTAAGTTTTTTTTTTTTCTAATGTGTAGAAAAATAATAGTATAAAGACTTGTGCTGCACTGCACTGCAAGTTAGCTCAAAAAAAATTTTAATATCCAAGTTGTAGATAATTAATCTGATATTTTTATTAAACTCTGTATAATAAGTAATTTTTGAAACCTTCTAATTTAACTCCTTATCTAATCTAGTTTTAAAATTAAATAACTGAAAGTTATTCAAATATGACCTGATTGATTAGTTGGTTTAAAAATATTTTTACTGACTATTAAAAAAAACTTTGAGGATTAGATTGAGAAAAATAATGATATTAACACAAAAAAATCATAATCAAACTTGTTGTCTAACCTCGGTCTAAAATTAAATTGTGTAGAAGTTGCTCTAATGAAACTTAGTCAATTTGGCCAATTCAAAAGCAACATGAATAACAAGTAAAAAAAAAAAAAACCTTTTAATCTGACTTTCTCTTTAACTCAAGTTTAAAATTAAATTGTGTAGGATTTGTTTGAACGTGATTTAATTGACTTGATTAGTCTAAAGATAATCATAATAACTGTTTAAAAAACTTTTAAAAATGAAATTAAAAAAAAAAATTAAAATTAAAATTAAAATGAAAAGAGGGAGAAACGAAAAAAAAAAGGGAGGTTAAATTGAAAAACAGAAGAAAAGATCTTCATTTTTAGATCTTCATTATTCATATGAATAGAAAAAAAAAGGGAGGTTAAATTGAAAAACAAAAAAAAAGATCTTCATTATTCATATAAATACTGAAGCTCCATTAATTAAGATTTTTAGTTGTTCGAGTATAGAAGTAAATATTATAGATAAACAAGGAAAAAATATTTATTATGCAGTTCAAGATGTATTCAATCTTGCAATTTTTTTTAAAAAAATCTAACAAGTTCCGTTTGGAAATGAAATTGCATCTATGGTGCACCGTGCATTTTCAGGTAAAAAACTTCAAAATTATGCTTTTTAATAGGAAACACAAGTTACACTGCAGGTACAATCTCAATAAAAAACGAAGGCTAATTCACCTGCATTGCGGTGCGTAAACTTTCATTGACACTTACGGCAAGATGCATGATAAGCTGTGTTGATGGACAGAGCATCGGAAGTGAGGGCGCTATGACTTCCCAAAAGAACAACAATCCTAAAGTTCTACAATGTTTCTAACTTGTCCGCTGCTTAGTGTTTCCAATTTCATAGCATTGTATGGCAAGGTCAAGACCAAGTTGTAGAAAGATACGTAAATGTCATACATCAGAACAAGTTACTAATGATGATTTGCGGGGGATTGGTAAGAAATATCTTCTTGTATAGTGATTAGTTGATGGATAAGTGCATGTGTTAATTATTTAAATATTAGTTAGCAGTGAGTGGGTGAATGTGTTTGATATCTCATTTAAGAATGTCATGGATCTATTTCTACCAATCAATTAATTCTTCTGAAAATGGTTTTCCAATTTTCTTAAAAAAACAAGAGAGTAATTAGTCCTTGTAGTTTAGTAAAGTTAAATATAATTAATCCTTGTAGCGTTAGAAACTATGTATTTAGCCCACATAATTTTAGATTTGTGTATAATTTAATTGTTTTATTAATCCCATGCTCGTTTTCAATTTGTTTTCTTGATAAATAAAACAAGAAAGACAATTATATGAGATGAAAAGAAAGTACATTGAAAAAAAAAAAACAAGAAAGACAATTATATGAGATGAAAAAAAAGTACATTGAAAAAAAAAAAATACACTGCTCAATTGAGTACGATTAACATCAATTAAGATACTATTTAATTATTTTTGTTTTTTATACTGACTAGTTCTGCTAAACTGACAGAATAATTTATGGAGTGACCATACAATTTATGGAACACTATTTATGAAAGGAACAACCAAGAAAAAAGAAATCAATTAAATCTTGTAAGAATGTGAACTTTGCCAAGCAACATGCAATTAACAAGAAGATTTGTTGCCAAGAGATATTTAATTCACTTGCCTTTATCTTATCAAATTCGCTGTAACGATCATCAAGCCAGTTGAGAGACTTCAAAGAGCTTGAAGTAGCAGTAAATGTAAAACTTGCCAATCTTAGACAATTTAATTAACTATACCCAAATACTTTGACAGGAAATATTTATGCGGCGACTTAATTTGATCGAGCTTGAGCAAGACGAGGGTCTTAATTAACAAGTCGGTCTCCTCCCCTCCAGATTTCTTCAAGTTCCCTAGCAAAGACCTTCTGTCTATTAACAACAATTGTGATATGATCTTCATTGTCGATCACCTTAACTTGAGCCCGAGGGACTTTTTGCTGAACATTGTAGCTACATTCAACTGGGATAAGCTCATCATTTTTGCCATGGAAGATAATGACATCACATTTGAGGTGGTCACGGACTGAATCCAGGTACCCATCAAGCTTGCTGCCGGTGCCACATATAATGTTGTGTAGGGTATGCCATGCAGCGTTGTGGGTGTGGCAAAAGAACCCCTCAATCAAGAACGTCTTCATCCTGTACATTTATTTTTATTTTTTGTCACAGTTTTGCATTTATGTCAATAGGGTATCGGAGATCATTTTGCATGGAGTAAATTAAAGCAGAGCATATGAAGAAAAATATACGAGGAAAACAGGATTATTTCTGCACCAAACACCTGTCCCCATCACTTGCACATGTTTTCACCTTCCAGAGTAACTTCCAAAATGAACGATTCACCTACCGCTTGTGTATTACATTTAATGGTTAATTACTACTATTTCTGTCCTTCTGAAGGAGTTTTGCTAACTCTCTCTTGGCTTGCTTGCTCAAAACCAACATGATATTAAAATAAGATTCACAAATTCCCCAAGTGGCCATCAAAATTAATAAATTTAGAAACCTAATTTAAAGATTTAGGGAGTTACAAATATCCCGACCATACTGCATTAGTGTGAACAAATTACCACACTTTTAACCTATGTGATTTTAAAATCTCCTATCTGCAAGTCTTAAAACGAGGAATCATCATTTGTCAATC
Organism: Populus euphratica; assembly: GCF_000495115.2. NCBI lineage: Eukaryota > Viridiplantae > Streptophyta > Magnoliopsida > Malpighiales > Salicaceae > Populus > Populus euphratica. Next base: position 703,705 of record NW_011499859.1, on the reverse strand, counting down.
CAAAATTTGCAATTTCACCGTTTGAACAAGTGGAGGAGGTCTACCCAATCATCCAGCAGCACCACAGGTGAGCCATCTTTACAAAGCCTACCAATAAAGCGGCCGAAGATGATCTAGCTAGCCAGTTAAGGGCCACAAAATTATGGGCTAAGCCCCTAAATCTTGGTGGGACACTTGTACGGTGGTCTGTCATTAATCTCAACAATAACCAAGAGAAAGCAACAGTTTCAACTACGATCTGACAATTGCCATTTATGCTGCGGTCCACCATGGCCCCCGTTATGATGGGGGCTCGGGAAATTGGATTGAGGCCATATGTTATTCTACAAGTTACTGTAACGGTTACTTAGATAAAAAGATATAATAGATATAAGAAAAGAGAAGAAAAGAAATTGAAATTTCATGTTCGATCTAAATATGTTTATTATTTCTTATGAAATTGGAAGTAATTTTTTTTATCATCGAATAACTAATGATATTTATTTTAAAACTAATATAAAATTTCTCTTTATACTATTAGCTAATTAATAATATCTTAATACCAAAAAAATTTATGTGGGTTAATTAGTGATATTTTATTAATTATTTTATAATTTTTACTTTAAAGAAACAAACAAACATAAAGAGGAGACAAAATAAAATACATAACCTATTAAAAATGACAAAAATATTTTTACCTGCTCATATCTATTAATTTTTTAAAATAAATTTAAAAATAACTAATAGAATCATACTATTTACTCTTTAAAATCATAAATATCTTGTTAGTATTTACCACAAATGTTATTTCTCTAATTATTGGAATGCTCAAAATCTATGGAACAAATATTTCTAGCCAATTATCCCAAAATGGACCCGGTAAATTGATCGGAGAGATTTCAGGCATCTGTCCCGCTATTAATGAGGGAAAGGACAGGTATTTAATTTGAATGGGGTTTAGGGGTCATCGTCGGTGTAAGGGAATTGACTAGCTTGAGCAATGCCAGGTCTCCTTCATTTCTTGTTATTCTAAAAGTGTTAATTAATTAGAAGTAGGTCCAAAATTACTAATTGAGATGAGTTATGTAGCTTAAGTACGAAGATCCCTACCTTTTTCTCAGAGAAACTAGATTAAAGGAATACAGCGAAATCCTTCTCTTAATTAAATATTATGTTTATGGCAGAAAAATAAAGGAAATTAATTAAGACCACACCATATGATATTAGGTTTGGAGGGTAGTTATGAAATTGAGCACAAAAAACATGAAGAAAATTTGATTTTGAACCAAACGAGAAGTTTCGATTGTTGAGTTTTACTAGTGCCAGCACTTGAATTGTTAGGACAGTTTTTAAGGTGGTGGGGTTTGATGAGAATTCACCTGTTTCGTGTGACTAGTTTTGTAAGAAACTCCCACAGCCGGTGATTTTTGCATATGACAAGGCAAGCTGCTCTGGTGATGTGCTCATACCAGCACGCAACTGATGCACCAAACGTAATTAGTGGCCACACACGCCTTGGAGCCACTTGTTTCATCACATGTTGTGCTGCCGGTACACCTTTTGGTACTTTGTAATATGGCTGCCACGGTCAAATAAACCAGTTATACACTAATTAATGCATTGGGAATTTTGAACGATTTTGTGAATCATTTCATGGATAATGGAAACAGTTACAAAACAACATCAGAAATAAAAACCAACTTACCGGTGCAAGGAGGGTTAGGGACTTGACCGAGCCAGGGTGTTTTACGGCAAGTGCCAGGGCCAAAATACAGCCTAAAGAATGAGCAACAATGTGGAAGGACTTGACTTTGTATGGTTGAAGAACGGATTGTTCAATCATCTCCAGATGCTCTCTTAATGTGTAAAGGGAGTCAGCTGGCTTAGGGCTCCTCCCAAACCCTAGTAGATCAATGGCAAACAGTCGGTAGGTTGATTTAGCTGCATTTGAGAAGTTCGGAAATAATGTTTCCGTCCAAAATGCTGAAGATGAAATGAATCCATGAACGAAGAGGACATCTTCTTTTGCCTTATCTGATCGAACATTACAAACCAAAATCTAATCATGACATGTTAGAATTATAATGAATAAATGAGTAATTAGTGTACATGCATATGCTGCTAGGACACTTGTGTTTTTTAGTTAATTACCTTTAGGTCCTTCAGCTCTAACGAAGAGGGTTTCTTTGCTAGAAGTGGTCCACGAGGTGCAAGACTTGCAATCACAATCAGACCATCTTGAAGTGGGATATAATTGCTGGCCTCCAATCTTCCCTCGAAGCATTCCAACAATGGTAGAGTTAACAGTGAATGTGGATCTCGTAGTTCCTTTCTTGATATTCTTCTCGGATGATTGTACAGTGACAGTACTGGACTTATCCTCCACCTTGAATCTCTTGAGCTCATTTACGGTTGATTTTGAAATCTCAGACACTAATGAAGGACGAGTGTAAAGAGTGTCTGAGATCTCTTCTAACCCTAACGTGGTAGAAGTAAGGCAAACAATCTTGGATTCACCTTGTTCAGAGACCAAGATCTTGCCGCTACTAGTGATGGCTTCTTTAGCTGAGGTACAATAACAAGGTTTCCATTCAGCTTCAATGATGAAGTCCACAGCTTTGAATGTAAAACATAGAATGAGATCAAGGATGTCTAGGAAAGAGAAGACAATGAAGCTCACAGCATCATGTAAAACCCTACCTGTTAGCCTTAAAATCACTATGGCTTTTCCCATTACAGCCATTTCACTAGAAGGCATCAGTACTCCTCACTTAAAATAGTTGATTAGACCCCAAAGAGAAGAATACAAGGACGGATAGAAGAAAGAATAATGATTGGCTAGCTAAGCCAGGAAAATTTGAAGGAAATTATTTGCTCCTATTCAAGAATGTCAATATTCCAAGCACACATTCCTCTTCTTCGTCTTGGTTTCTTGATTTAGAGTTCTTGAAAATGGTTGTAGAAACAATATTTCCCTAACTTGTTGACCACTCGATCCCCAAAGTGCCTCACTTCATTAAATCGTGAGGGCTGTACTTCTCTACCTTCTTAAAACTTCTTGGAGAGTTGG